>NC_079444.1:20446254-20627187 GCF_903798145.1 Danio aesculapii
GCTTCTTTAGGTTCATTATTGCATGCTGATTTCTCAGTATGTCCACTTTAATGACCTCAGTGGCTACAAAATGAATACAAAATTAGCTTGAAGAACTGATTGTCCTGTTCGTATCTAGATGCTTTTTCATCCATAAATGCAAAATTGCATATTGCAGATTCAAGCAGTTGACTCAGCTAATGGAACGCTGACACAACTGACAGATTCTCTCACTTCCGGCCAACAGACACAAGCAAAGCTAGCAGAAAATCCAATGAGAGAGAGAGTGATGCTGTCAAATCATATAATTTTACATGGACAGAGATATTTAAGATATAATCACAGTGATAAGAGTAAATGAACGAATCAGAATGAATCAGCATTTTTAACAAATTGGTTTAATTATTCAATGAGACTCACTTGTTTAATTCCAGTAGGAATCAGTTTTAAAAAATACTGATGGAATGATTCAATGACTCACTCATAAAGATATCAAACTCAGAACTGCAAATTAGCCTATTCTGCTTTTAGTATTTGTACAATTTCTTTTCTAGGCAGAAAACAGTAAAGTATGTTGAGTTTAAACTGATCGGTCGAATGATTCAATGACTACTTCTTTAGTTCCTGAATGAATCAGTTTAAAAAAATATATTTATGGAATGATTCAATGACTCACTCATAAAGATACGACAAACCAGGAATTGTAAATTAGCCTATACAAATTAGCAGTGTTTCCTCTAGGATTTTTTCCAGCTGTGGCGGCAGGCCTTTTTTTACACAGATCTACCAACTACCTGTGGCATTATTTCAATGACAAATGTCGTGAGCGCAGTATTAGATGTCGAGATCGCATTTATGTAATAGCATACAGCATGCAGATCTCTTTGCTTGCGCGCCGATTTCCTCGGCTCGTGCACATAACTTCTGGCACGCCCCCTCAAATATAAACCGCTTCAAGAGCGTGCAGATCTCGTGGCTCTCAAATAAACGCTGCTGAAGGGTGATTTAGTGTGTTTATGCCTCCAGCATTTATTAGATTTGCTAGGAATATTTATGAATGTCTCTAATAGACCTACAGAGCGATATTAATGCGTCCTGAAGTAAAGTGAAACGGCTATACGTCATGTTTGCTGGCCTCACGCATCATGCACCTGTCAGTCAGTCAGTCAGCATGTGACCTTAAAGGGTTAAACAAATGACGCACAGTACTACTGCGGTTACAGAAAAGTTTGCTCTGTTATAATTCACTTACCTTTTAATACGTTTTGGTGCAATTATAACCCGCTATTAACAAAATTAAATGTTTTGAATGAGCTGTAATGAAGCCGTGGCGTGGCGCCCTGCCATGGAAGAATGAATGTAGCGGAAACCATGTATTAGTATGTGTACCCTTTTTTCTAGGGGAGAAATAGTTAGGTATGTTGAGTTTAAACTAATTGATTGAATGATTCAATGACAACTTGTTTAGTTCATTTATGAATCAGTTTTTTAAAAAACTATTTATAGAATGATTCAATGACTCACTCATAAAGATCAGACAAACTAGGAATTGCAAATTAGCTCATACTGCTTTTAGTACATGTACCATATTTCTCTACGGCAGAGACAGTAAAGTGAAATATGTAGAGTTTAAACTAATTGCTTGAATGATTCAATAACAACTTGTTTAGTTTCAGTAGGAATCAGTTTAAAAATACTGATGGAATGATTCAATGACTCACTCATAAAGATACTTAGAACTTAGAACTTAGAACTGCAAATTAACCTATATTGCTTTTAGTACTTGTGCCATCTTTTCTAGGGCAGAAACAGTAAAGTATGTTGAGTTTAAACCAATTGGTTGAATGATTCAATGACAACTTGTTTAGTTCCTGAATGAATCAGTTTAAAAAATATATTGATGAAATGATTCAATGACTCACTCATAAAGATACGACAAACCAGGAATTGCAAATTAGCCTATACTCATTCATTCATTCATTTTATTTTTGGCTTAGTCCCTTTATTAATCAGGGGTTGCCACAGCGGAATGAACCGCCAACTTATCCAGCATATGTTTTTACCAAAGTCTCTTTAAGGCAACTCATTTCAGTCGGTGGCCATCTTTGAACCGCCTCTCGGGCAGTATGCTCCGGCATTCTGTTTAAATGGAGAAACAACAAATTCTCCAAAATTGCTTGTCAAGCTTACGATTGAATTTCATATTAGAAATCACTAATAAAATGAATAAACAACTGTCCTTTTAGTTTAATTTCTAAACGTCCAAATCACACAAAACCTGCAGAAACTCACGTCTGGGCCGAGCTCCTCCCTCGGAGTATTGTTAGTCTATAGCGATCGATGATTGGCTCCTGTACTAGTAGGCAGGGCTTTATTGACCATATTGACAGTTACACTTTTCCCCATTCAAAAAGATATGAGTGACAAGTCTTGTGTATTCTATAATCTTTGCTTCCAGCTGCAACCCATCACTGGGAAACACCCATGCACACTCATTCACACACATACACCATGGACAATTTAGCTCACCCAATTCACCTATAGCTAATGTCTTTGGACTTGTGGGGGAAACCGGAGCACCCAGAGGAAACCCACACGAACACGGTAAGAACATGCAAACTCCACACAGAAATGCCAACTGACCCAGCCGAGGCTCGTACCAGTGACCTTCTTGCACCGTGCCGCCCCTAGCCTATCCTGCTTTTAGTATTTGTACCATACCTATCTAGGGCAGAAACAGTAAAAGGAAGTATGCTGCATGTGGTTTTGAATTTATGCTTTGATTTGTTCATAAATTATTCAGTGATTTTGAAAGATTTGTTTAAATCAGGGGTGTCAAACTTTTTAGGGGTGCCCAAAAACCAAATATCAACGAGAGCCGTGAGCCGAAATATGACAAACTATTTTACACTAAAGTAGCCATGGGTGATTTCCTAATTTACTTTAATATTATTTTACTTATATATTTCAAAATAAAAAGAAAACATTACTTTAAATGGTATTAACTAATGCAGCATAACTTTTTAAATTATTGCAATAAAAACAACAATCACATTTATAACACAGTGAAGTTCAATGCTGAATACACAAGTCGAGCAGAATCTGCCTGACTTGATCTGCTCACCAAAGTCTGCGCATTGTCAGCTGACAGTATGTACATTTAAACTAAATCTGATTCATTTACACCATTTAATTGAAATGTTTAATTTCAGTTAGCTTTTAACAATAAAACAAACAGAAAGGGTTATATTAAATTGTAATTGACAATCTCGAAACCATCCCAATCATTCTCCCTCTCTTCTCAGATGGCCAGCCAAATCAAAGGATAGCATTGGCCAAATTTAGCCCGCGGGCCCTAGTTTGAGTATCTCTGGTTTAAATGAATGATTCGAAGATTCACTCATAAAAACAGCCACTTTTGTTTTGTTCCTGCATATATCAGTGTTTGTAAATGATTTGGTTGAACTAATGATATAATGACTCATTACATATAGAGAGCCAATCATTTAGTTCCTGAAATAAACAGTGGTTTTAAACGAATTGGTTGCATGATTTATGTAATGACATAATTATGAAGTTTCTAGTTTCTGGATGAATCAGCGTTTCAAAATAACGTTGCAATTATTCAATGACTCAACCATAAAGATAGCCACTTGATTTGTCACTGAAATAATTATACATGTAACAGAAGTCTCACCTGAAATCCCCCTCTTCGTTGATAGTCTTGTTGAGTTTTTTGTCAGTTGTGTCTCCAGCATTGGGTGCATGTGCGTCTTGGCTTGGGATCAGCTGAGGAACAGGGTTAGGTGGAGGGCTAGGGTTTGAGTTGGAGACTGGTCTGGGCATTAGGTTATTCAGTGTGTTTGCACGGATGGGCTGTGATGGAGGGCTTGGAAGTGTTGGTGGAATGGATGGTGGATTGAATCCGAGTTGAGAAGTGGGGCTCATTGGTTTTTGAAAGCTGCAATAAGGCATTGGTGATTCGGTTGGGGAGATTGACAGCAAATTGGCCGTTCCTGTAGCTTTAACCTGCAGTGAAGGCTCAGTTGGTCTTGAGACTTTGATTGATGCTTTAGTTCCCAGTGCTGTAGGCCTGGGTCGACTGATGCTGATGTAGTTTGTGGACTGTGATGTTGACTCTGGTCTGGCTCTCTCCTTATTGCCTGGGTTTGTTTGAGGCATCGGGGTCTGTCCCAACATTGGTGGGTTTCCAGTTGTAACCATCTGGCAGTTTGATGACACAGGCAGTTTGCAGGGTTTTGCAAGCAGGGCTTGGACTGGAGGTTTATGGAGTCCTAAGACTCCAGCAGGTCCTTCCGGCATTGAGCAGCTCTGAATGGGCTGCATTGGATCTCTTTATCTGCAGGGATGACATGAAGAGGCATGAAGGTGTTAAAGGAATTATTTAGGTTTAGTGCTGGTAATCAACATTTTAAAAAGTCAATAACAAATGGTGTTGAATATAAAAGGGTATACTGTTAACAAATATCCCAACACCATCCACTAAAAGCAGCATTTTAAAATAAACATGAAAGTAACACATTGTTTCAAGGCTTTGACAAACAACCTAGAGAGGCCTTTTTACATTTGTGACAACCTGTTTATACACTGGCTATAGGGAGGCAAGTAATACATTAAAATTCTTACATTAACTTATACTGAATTCTGAAATTAATTGTAAATGGCAACAAAAGCAAGAAGGACGAAATGGAAAAAGTGACTAAACCAGAAAATAAATGCTGTGAATGCAGAGTAAGATGAGAGACCTGGCTTTTGTGCGTCCTTCACACTCCTCTGCCTTCTCCCACGGTCAAAGACTGTTTCTGTCTGCAGTGGACAGATGAATGTGTGAAGTGCTTTGGACCATACCCAGAGCTGAACGTCCCCCACTACACCTCTCCTCTCTTGCTCTCGGCTTTTCATGGGACGTCACTGCTGACATCAGTAAACTACAATCAGCTAAGATCAATCCTTTTCTTTAAATGACAACTATATACCCTCTGCTCTGTCCTGATCTACTTTCCTGTTGCCTGGCAACACTTTTCAGTCCCAGCACCCCCCTTTCCAAACATTTCAACTCTTTGCTTTTAATATTCAGGAATATTTCCATTATAAACATAATTCTGATCGATAGGGCAATCTTTGAAGAAAGTGCAAGCAATAATGGCCATCACTGAGTGTTAGTAATGATGCTTCGTCTCCATCTCCAGCAGACTAATAGCTTAGAGCTCTTATATACTGGTGTCTTGAGACAGATATTTGGTAAAAAGACAGAATGCTGTCTCAAACAACCATTTATACACAGATTCCTAACTGGGGTTAGCCATGCAGAAATGCTACAATTCATTTAGAAAATGAACTGGTAGGTTTATGGCTGGTGCATTTTATGCAAATCAGAATTCTGATGAATGAAAATCAACACAATGATATGCAACACTTATGTCACATCTGAATATAAATGATATAAACGACTACTTTTTTAGGATATACCTGCCAATAACCCAGAAGTAACTCAATACATTTAGGCATGGTGATATGGTCAAGATGATTAGCTGATGTTCAACTGTTAAAAAAACTGTGATCTTAACTGCCTGGCTGAGATACAATATAATGTGGGTATCAGACTAAAGAAGAAGCACTGCATTAAATTATATTTTTCCAGACCATGCCTTTAAAATATGGGAATTAATTTTATCCCAGTATTTTCAATGGAATTCTGGGCTAGCCTGCAGATAATGACGGCGTCTGCGGCTAATGGTGGCGCCTACATTTAAATGGTATTTCTTCTCTTATTATGCTTTAACAACCAAATGGATGCTGAAGTCTATTTAACTGATTATATTTGAATTACTTTACAACATTGATACTGTAAACGAAACCTTATGGAATTGAAAAGTCACATAAAGCTTTCACCGGAAGTTCATCATTGGCTGAAAAACCCTAGATGTGCATGTAGCCCATTGCTTAGGTCTGCAGAGAAGCATCTCTGATCCACACAATATTTCAAACATAAAGCAGACGAGCTAAAGCAGCAGCAGCAGCAGATAAAGAAGAAGAAGAAGAAGAAGAAGAAAAGCACATCAGTGATTCTCCTGTCAGCCGAGAACAACAATCTGATACAGTTTACAGGTTTTAATCAAAAAGATTGAGAAATGATTACTTGGCCTAGTGAGTCTTAATTTCGTATTCCACATTCGATGGTTGGGTCAGATTTTGGTGTGAAATTAATACTTGTCTCTAAGGATCAAGACTTTTTTTCTCTCAGTGTAAATGGCTGTCATTACTTTTAATTGCAAAAATTACCAGAAAGTATGTTGATATATTTTTAAGTCCATATTGTCAATCCCCAGTCCATATCATAATGTATCAGTGGTTCAGACTGCTGGTGTAATGGTGTGGGGATATTTTCAGCAATAACATGCTCTGTTATTGACACTCTCTAAAAAAAAGATCATAAAAAAAAGATCTGTATACAAAAACTGACACGGCCATCTTTTACTAGATAGATTAACAAGGTCACATTGTTTTTAGATCTCTAAATATATTTTTACTTGTTTATAATTTTAAATGATTGTGTTTATTTTCTGAATCGCAGTTATAATACATACAATCATGCAAAATGTTTTTACAAAAAATAAGACATCCATAATGTTAAGCATTCTACAACATTTCATATAAAAATTGTCTATTTTCACAGTGCATTATAAACATCTGTTTGATGTTAGTGCCTATTTATTTCAAAATTATCATGTACTTCATAATCATTATATTTAGTGAATGCTTTGTCATCAGTATTCAAAATAAAGGACAATTTCTTGAACCAGATGATGTTCTCGAGCCTATGTTGGATACTTAAATGCACATATTTTGTGATAAAATGTAGAATAAAGGAGATTACACCACAACTGTCAAAACACCCTAAAATAACAAAAAGTGAACATAATTATTATTATAGATTAATGAATCATAAACTCTTATTTTAATTTATTTTAATTCGGTTTTGTCACAAGCCTCTGGAGTCTGCGTGCATCGCAGAAAGGATGATGTTTATAGCTATACCTCACTGGACATCAAGTAAATCTCGAGCATATAATAATCGCCATTTGCACCAGGCACGCGCCTAATGAACCGTTATCATGAACAAGGTCATATGTCGGCGCGTGTCAATTAGACACGAGCCCGCGCCGCGGATGAGATAATTAACCGCCTGGCAAGCTGACGGGGTGGACATGGAATGAACGCAAGTCTGTTTGAGAATCAGACTGGTTAGGTCTTTTGAAGTTGCTTGTCCGGCGACACTTGTTTATAGGCTGCAGTGTCTCGAGGTGAAGGGTGTCACGCGCATCTCTCCCGGTTTAAACAGATGAGCGTTACGGTAAGAGTCTCATATTTAAACGTATCATCGCTAACATTATATGTTTTGTTTAAAAACCACAATACAAGTTGTCTTTTTGGCATCGAAATAAATCTTACCTGTCCTGCTTCTCTGCACCGGCGCGAGTGTCTGTCCTGTAGAGACGCTCACACACATCACATGCGCGCGCGCACACACACACGGTGGTGTGATAATGAGTGATGGAGATAACTAAGATACGTCAGTCTCAAGAGGACACAAAGACAGGTAGCAAAAACCGTTAATGAAACATATTCAGCAGACACTTTACTACAGTGATCTCACTAAACATGACGTAAGGCGGCGTAAATTCAGCCGCATGACCGTGCTCGGAATAGAAATGTCCAACTTGGGGTCAGGACAGGATAAAGCCAACACAACTCACCACAACAACCCACTGTCCAATTAATGATGTGATTTTAAAGGTCTGGGAATTATTAGGTCTTTAAACGTATGCTAGATTAAAAAAAAGCAGCTATAGTCAGGGATTGGCAGTATTTATGATATATGTATTTCAAATACGTTTACGAAATCGTATTTTGTTATTTGTATTTGATAGTGCTGATGAACATGGCCTAATATCAAAATTCTTCTGTGTCTTGTATTTTTAAAATCTTGTAAAACACTTTGTAAGGAACATCAAGACACCAAACAAATGCATCCTCTGATTTGTATGTTATCGATCCTTCCATTTAAAGAAAAATAAATAAAATACTGTACAAATAGTCACAGTAAGAAGGTCGCTGGTTCGAGCCCCAGCTAGGTCAGTTGGCATTTCTGTGTGGAGTTTGCATGTTCTCCCTGTGTTCACATGGATTTCAACAAGTCCAAAAACATAGGTGATTTGGGTAAGCTAAATTGTCTGTAATGTGTGTGAATGGATGTTTCCCAGTGATAGGTTGCAGCTGGAAGGGCATCCTTTGCGTAAAACATATGCTGGATAAGTTAGTGGTTCATTCCGCCGTGGCGACCCCAGATTAATAAAGGGATTAAGCCGAAAATAAAACAAAAAATAGTTTTGGATGGATTGCTGATGCCAAATGTTTGTTGTTAGACAACATTAAAATAAGTCCTACAGTGACAATTCCTACAATACTTCATTGGCTGTTTCAAATGGCAGTAGTTAATCAGTAGATCCACCGTGTTAAGGAAGAGGAAAGAGAACAAATATTTAATGATCTAAATTCATAATACAGTTTTTACATTGAGTATTGAGGAATTCAATAGAGAAATGAACTTTAACACCCTTTTAAAATATTAAGTTGAATAATGATCGTACAGATATGGCAATTTTACTGGCCACATTTGCCAACAAACATTTAAGTCACTACATCGGTTTAATGGTGAAGGGGTCCCGCTAGTAGACAAAGGATAGTTCTTTGAGTTTTTCAAAACAAGTCACTGATTCGAAGTTAGGAAACAGGAGAGTGGTGTCAATGCTGTTAGCGATCTTCAACAGCTCATGAGGTAAACATCTGATGTAGCGATCTCACACACAGTTCGTTCGTGGGAACATCAGCAGGTGAATATACAAACACACAGTTCATCAGGTAAAAGGTAGATCTTCTAGTAAAAACCATATGAGAGTAATCACTTCCCTTAATCAGTAGGTTAAGGATCCGAAAGCACATAAGGAACATCCATGGAGGAAGAGGTGAAGACGAAGGTGTAGACAATCATCCAACTTCAATACCGGCCGGTGAGTAGAAGAATGAGGTGGGTCTTTATAGTGTCCTTTGATGAGGGGGAACATGTGCAGGTGATTAGAAGGCCGGTGATGGTTCGTGGGTTTGGAGAGAGGTGGTTTGTGAGGGAGAGCGGTGATTGGTGGAGCATGAACGAGCTGAGGATGTAACAGAAGGGATTGATTGAATAGGTCTAATTGATAGAGGATTTGCAAAGAAATGTCATGCTCCATTGTAAAAGTATTTTGTAGTATTTTTTAAAAATTACAAAATACTGTATTTTATTTTGATACTCCTGCTGTATTTTGTAGTTTATTTTGATACACCTAAAATTAAGGTATTTGGTATTCTATTTTAAAATACATTATTTTTGCCCAACCCTGGTCAGTTACAACATATATGGATTTAAAGTAATTGTTTGACCTTTAGCCTATTTTGATAAATATTGCTATTTTGATCATCACATTTGACATCTAAAAGAAGTAAAAATTTATATAGAAATATTGCAGTTACACTGAAAAAAGGTGTGATGCAGGACAAACCAACACAATCTCACGGCAATTCGTAACATTTTGATTTAGTGGCTAATTCGTACGAATTCATACGATCTAGTTCGTACAATTTTGTACGATTTGCTAATCCCCCAATGACGGTTGGGTTTAGGGGTGGAGTTAGGTGCCATGCCTCCTTTTTAAAATCGTACAATTTCGTACGACTGAACTCGTACGAATTAGCCACTAAACTGACAAAACGTAAAATACTTACGTTTTCTTTCGTGATCAGGCTGGACAAACATAATACAGATACATAATAGAAACATAATAAATACAAACATATACAAACATAATAAAGAAACATCCAACACATTAAATTTAAAATTACATTTGGTGGTACAACAATTGTGATAATATTTTCATGTTATACAAGTAATATTGCAAAATCAGAGTGTTGTAGAGTGCTCATCTATTTTTCAGCAATGCTTTTTCCCCCAAAAATTCCATTCATTGTTCTGACATAATGTTATTTTTCTTTGTTAAAATGTATAAGCCATAAACCAAACTAACCATTCATGAGAAGTATCACACGTTTTGATTTAAAGCAAAGTGCATAACAAATTTTAAAATAATAAAAGCATATAGCTGCAACCCAAAGTATTTAACGTTTATTGCAAAATATGTATTTATTTTGTATTTTGAGAGCAATCCAATAAACTGGATTTCATCATTTGTAGTGCCTTTTAGGATTGGGCGAAGCAAAAATCTCTAATGCATTTTTTACATAGGTGAATTTTTCTATAATGAATCATGGGTAATGAAGTTTTTCATGACACATTATTGTTTAAAAATAAGATAAATTACAGATAAGTTTTACAAAAACACACAATTGATTCACAACTTTAGAAATCACAACAGTCTGTCTTGAAAAATGTTTATCAGCTATTGTTAAAATGAATAAATGAATAAATAAGAGCCATGTTGTACTCTATACTCAATAACCTTGTAAAACCACATTTAAAAATGTTTAGTTTGAAACATTTTCATGGCAATGTAGATGTTTTAACTGTTAATCTAATTGCTTTACTGTGCTCTCAGAACCATCATTTTCCATCCTGTCATGCTTAGTAATTACAAAAGCCAGTTACATCATCCTTCAGGAAGTGACATAATTTTGTGGCAAAATAACAGCACCACCATCAGTTAAGTAGGAGCAATTGATATGATGCATTTCCGATACTATAATAAAAGTGAGTGTGTGTGTGTGTGTGTGTGTGTGTGTGTGTGTTAGTGAGAGAGAGAGAGAGGAAAGAGAAAAAAAATGCACAGAGAAGAATATCACATTTAATATACTTGGCAAACACTTGGTGAGGCATTGTGGGAGGAAAATGACACCCATAAATTAATCAAACCAGTGACACAGATTGACAGCTACTGTGCTTGCACGACTTAAAGCAGAAAATAGTACTTTCATAATCTGATTATGTTTTAATGTCTCATACAGAACCACAATAGATGTGTCAATATCTGTATAAACTTGCTCCTCAAGTGCACTTAATCATCAGTCATCAAATAAAGCACTTGATAAATTACTATTGACTTTTGGAAACAACTTACAGGCATTTTACAGACCTCCAGGGCCAATCTATCCCTGAGTGAGAGCTTTCATTTTATTTTTTAAATATATTTTCTTATTATAATCTCTCTAAGTGCAGTTCTAGGGTCATTTTTAGTATACCAAGTGCTTATGGTGGACTTCTGACCCAGACAAGAAGAGAGAAACGCAGCTTTGCAGGTCATATTTTACATTATAAACAAGAACCTCATTTAAAAAGATATTTTATAAAGGACAAAATAAGGCATTTTAATGCTTTAAATGAGCTACCTATAATATAAAATATAATAATTATTATACATATAATTAATTTTTTTAAAGAGATTGTTCACACAAAATTTAAGGTTTACTCACTGTTTTCTCTCCCATCAGGTTCCAAACATTTATATTTCTTCTGTTGAACTTAAAAGAAGATATTTTGAAGAACATTAGATTTTGAACATTACGTTACATTTGTGTTCAGCAGAATAAAGAAACCCAAACCAATTTGGGCCGAGTGGAGGGTAAGTAAATGATGACATAATTTTTATTTTTATGTGAACTTTTATACAGGGTGGAAATTATACAATGACAATCGGGTGGGTCAAGTTTTTCAGCTATGTTCAATAATATGCCTCAGTGAATTTATTTAATTCACTTACATCTAATTTATTAATCAAACTAATGTTTTCAGTCTTAATGATAATGATAATGATTCATGATGATGAATAAACGGTGCCAGGTTTGCGTTCCTGCACCTATTAATGGATGACCATGAAAGACTGCACATATTTTTTTATTTTGCCGTTTAACTTCCATGCGAGCAAGTGTAAAATAAAATACACGTTTTATGGACACCTACAGTACAAATGCCTATTTTATAGGAAACATGTTTTGTGAACACTTACGCTGTAGATTTGCTGGTTTAAAACTGCTAAATTAATATTTTTGGTGCAAACATACATTTACAATGGTATGAACCATTATAGGGATGGTCAAAGGTATATTTACGTTATCTATTATTTTAATTAGTAATATTTATTTAAGATAGAGATCAGAGCAAACTATTTCTTAACTATTAAAGAGCAGACCCCCACAGATGTTATTTAAGAGGGATCAAGCGTTAATTAGTGGGGTCAGACCCCCCCCCCCCCCCCCCCCCCCCCCCCGCCCCCCCCCAAACCCTCCTGTAATTTGCACCCTGCTTTCATGTGAATTTTCAATAGATTTTCTTTAGTTGCCGTTATACAAAAAGCTTATAATAAACATTCTGACTGACTTAGGTTGTCTGAGAAAGCGTGTGGAGTAGACCGATTTTGTGTGAAGGACTCAGGATGTTTTTGAAAAAAATAAAATAAATAGAAAATTATATATATATATATATATATATATATATATATATATATATATATATATATATATAATTATTATTTTTATTTTATTTCTTTTTAGAAATATGAACAAGGTTTATGCGCTCACTCATTTGTATATAAATGGTTTCCTAATTATTGTAAGCAGTATATATCTTCAGAATATTGAGGCATTGGATCATGTCGAGTCTGCAATTAATCATGGAAAAAAAAATCTTGCTGTAGTTCACTTAAGAGCCACCGGCGTCGCTAATAAAACACACTTCTGAAATGTAAATGTAGCCCTTTTTAAATGTTGTTTTCTTTTCTGAACTCCTTTACATAACAGTAAAAGTGCCCGTCTGTATTTTTAAACAAACGATAAATCAGGGATGAGCATAATTCAGCATTAGATCTTATGCCCTTATAAGCCTGATGTCTCTCTGCTGGAGCACATTCAAAATGGGGAGTTGCAGTACCATAAAAAGACATTCGCACACACACACACACACATTCACACAATCTCTGAGCACAAACTGAGATTAATGCATGTGTAATCTTGCTGGAATGTGCAGTTTCAGAGCCCCAGCCGTACCCTAGTGCCAAACATACAGGTTATAATCCTCATCCACTGCATGTGCTGATATGAAACAGAGACGAGCATAAGAACATAATAGACTCTCTGGTCTTTGGCAAAGCTTCAGGTCACATGAATGCAGTATTGTGTGCCTGTTGTAGTTTTTTGGTCAGTGAAAACGCTCACAGTGTGGGAGTATTGTGTTTCTATGGCATCTTCTTTTTTGTCTTGACAAGGCCTTTCTCTACTAGGCAGCGGTAAAACTCCTGGATATACGTGTAAACACACTTCCAGTCCGGCTCTCGCATCCGCATCAGGTCATCAACGTCCAGCAGGGGAGGACAGTCGGCTAGTCTCCTACACACATGAGGAAAATTAATCTTATTTGAAATTCAAACATTGTTTTTCAATGTGACATTGTTTTCATGATTTAGCTCATTTTCCTCCTAAATACTGATGTTTTACGTAAGTATTTACGTCATGCTGTCTTTGATTTTTGCTAAGAGAATTATAATTTTATTTTATAATTTTTGTTTTATAAACACATTAAAGATCCCTTAAACAAATTTTAAAATTGACTTTAATTTGAAAGCACTAAAACATACATAACCCAATATCTTGCCTTCTGGTATCTCCACTGTAGTTCCTAGATATGCTCCTTGCTGCTGATTGGCTGCAGATGCATTTTGGAACTTGGTCCGACCACTGTGGTCAAAAGTGTTTTTAAAAAATAGTTTAGAGCACCTTTGAATACTTTATAATTTATTATGATATAATTGATTGTAAATATAATGCTAAAAGTAGCAAAAATACTAAACTATTTTCGCCATTTCAGGTGATAAACAGCATTTTTCTTCTTACTAGAAGTTATAACAAGACATGTTGTTTGGTCTCTTCAAAAAATAGCATGCTTCTTGCACAAAACAATGATCAGGATCCATATTGATTGCCTTATTTTGTATAATTGATTCTTAATACTATACTTTGTTTTTGTTTTTCTGTTAACTTCTATTCATTGGATACCCCAGTTTAAAGAGGCCACTGGGGAGGGAGTAGTTGGGAGGGAGTAGTTGGGAGTAGTTGGATTGATATATTCATTCATTTTCTTTTCAGCTTAGTCCTTTAATTAATCCGGGGTCACCACAGCCCTTCCAGCCGCAACCCATGTCTGGGAAACATCCACACACACACACACACACACACACACATTCACACAAACTCCATACAGAAACGCCAACTGACCCAGCCGAGTCTCGAACCAGCGACCTTCTTGCTGTGAGGCGACAGCACTACCTACTGTGCCACTGCGTCGCCTGGATTGATATATTTCATTATATTGTTTTTTCAGCCTGTATGCTTTAACAATAAAAACTATAGCATTCTACTTTATAATATTTTCACTAGGAATTATGCAAATGTTTTCCAAATGATACTACTATAGCTTTTCAGACAATAAATATTATTTTTATTAATTATTGGAGGTCATATTGTTTGGTTTATTTATTAAAGATTGTTTTGCCATCATTTACACACTTTACGCAAAATCGCTGACCAATTAATTACATTTCTCACAGACTTGAGTCCGAGAAATCCACAGTTTTGTTCCTATCAGACTTCATTAATCTTGTCTAATAGGTGATCAAGCTTCATTAGTCGTCTGTGTTTTTAAAGAACTTATACATTTTACATTAACAGCTAAAATCGTGCAGAGTGAACTCGGCGTTAAGCGGTTTTCATGATTTTATCAAGTTGCAGTGCCACCATAAGCCCAAACTACATTACATATTTACCGTGACCTCAGTTTGATCTCATGCATTCTGAGTTTGGTAAGATGTTAGTAAAAGTGTTTGTTTTTTGATATTCAGAGTCTCGAGTATTTAACTGCACTGCTATGGTTATGATCTGGCAAAACATAGGACTGTAGTTTGCAAATTAGTTATTTCACAATCTTATAAAAAGTAGCAACAGAATCTAATGAATAATTGTAGGGCTTGAGCCAGGAACTCTATTAGTAAGGTGATTTCATGCTTTTGGCTGTTGTAGCGCCACCATCAGTATGATTGGGGTGATTCTTGCAGATGTGTAGATTGCCATGCTGTTTGGTCTCTACTTTTAGTTTAAGGGCAGAAAAGTGACCTTTTGACTTTTCTAAAAATTACAGTTGCATTTAAGCATTATGCTCGGATTCATAATAATAATAATGATAATAATAATAACAATAATAGGATAAAACTTACATTATATAATATGATATTTCTTTGATAACATTATATTTTTAATTGATCAAGTATATGATTTATGAAATATATGATTACCCTAAGTTGCCTACTTTAGTTAAGCCTTTAAGCTGAATACTAGTATCTTGAAAAATATTTGGTAAAATATTATGGACTGTTATCATAGGAAAGATGAAATAAATCAGTTATTAAAAATGAGTTATGAAAACTATGTTTAGAAATGTGTTAAACAAGATCTTTCTGTTAAACAGAAATTGGAAAAAAATATACTGAGGGGCTAATAATTCTGACTTGTGTGTGTGTGTATATATATATATATATATATATATATATATATATATATATATATATATATATATATATATACGAAAAATTTCTTAAGACGTCTTAGTCTTAGTAGAAAAACAAAGCTTTGTCTTAAAGTCTTACTCTGCAGTCTGGAATGCCTTCTCAAAGTTGGCTTTGCGATCGTAGGGGTCAAGAGTACAATATTCAAAGCCCTCTGGAAAGAACCTGTGCACCAGGGCACAAAAGGCCAGACCGTCAGCCCAGCTAGAGGAGAAATTCTGGATGTTCACACCCTAAACACACAAACAAGTTTAAAAGGGTGAATCAAAGCAAAAACATGTTTTCGAGACTCACACAGAGAGTCACACATTTCACAAAACAGACAGAGTGTTTGATTGAATGTGATTTTGTCTTTTCAGGCTCACCTCATATGGCTCAGTCTTCACACGGCACCAGTCCAGCAGCATCTGTTTGACATCTTTGGTGTTTGGGCCTCCGACTGCCGAACCGCCAGACAATTTAACCCTGGCCACATGTGACTGAGCCGAGCTTCAGGAGGAAAAAAGAAAAACCATCAGTCAATGGG
Source organism: Danio aesculapii (assembly GCF_903798145.1). Classification (NCBI taxonomy): domain Eukaryota; kingdom Metazoa; phylum Chordata; class Actinopteri; order Cypriniformes; family Danionidae; genus Danio; species Danio aesculapii. The sequence goes on from NC_079444.1 coordinate 20,462,437, forward strand.
ATACGTCCCAGTGCTGGTGTCCTGATGAGCCTCTAGCAGTGACTCACCTGCTCACCGTTTTCGGAGAGGAAACTGAGGTTGGTGGTGAAAGTGTTTTTGCCTGAGCTGTTCCTGTACCGATGTAAAAAGAGAAATGGAGGTTATCAAAATTTTGAAGTAAAAGTACAAAGTGTTCAGATCCTCAAGAGCAATGCTTTCTCACTGTGTGCGTTGTATTGAGCACCGCCGGGGCCATTAGAGGCTTTCTGATCCTTACTGAGGCCAGCAGATGTCTTTCCTCCAGTGCCCTGACGCAGGTTCTCCATTCGGGCTGCCCGCTCACGATCACGCTGTTCTGAGAGAGAGAGAGAGAGAGAGAAGAGCAGGATGTTAGTCATTCACAAACAATAAATAAACTAAAATGTTGTGCATTTCAATCTGAATTGGAAAGTTAACAAATACAAAGAAGTATAGTATATTTTGTTTACTTCTTTAGTTGTGTAAGAGTAAAGACTCTCAAAGGAAGGATCTGATGAAATTATGTTTGAGTTGCCGTTCAAAAGTTTAAAGTCCTTTTTAAATTAAATTAATAATTTGGCTCCACTACTATATATTAAGTTGCCTTAACTTCTATATACTTACATCAAAAAATAAGTACAATGTACGAAACTAATGTATCGCACAACACATGGTTTGAACAGGTTTAATGGTATAGGTAGGTTTAAGGGTGGGTTAAAGGGATGGGCTAACAGTGTAATTATAATGTAATTACAGAAATTAAATAAAGATGTAATTACATGCAGATACTTTTGAAATTATAAGTACAATGTATAAACATGTATATACATAATAAGTAAGTATAAAGCAATTAAGTAAAGGCCATCTATATAAGTTCACTGAAAAAATTATTAATTGGATTTACTAATGTTTTTTTGGTTGCAAACATGTTAAGTGAGCTGAATTTAGACAAATAAATTAAGTTGAACATTACTAAATTTAATCTGTTTGTTTAATTCAGCCCATATAAATTGTTTGCAACCACTTAGAAGAGTTCAGATGCAAAAACCTCTAAATGCCATCTGAAATGTTCTCCTAAAATGAGCATTTTTCTCAGCCTCCTATGTTTATGTTCAAGTATTTCACTTTAAAGGCAATGAAAAGAACCTATTCGTGACTATAAAAGGAAAATTAACGAGCCTACACAAAAAAAATTGTTTGCTGCTTGTTCAAACTACTTATCTAAAATAAGCTAAAACAACACAATTCTTGAGTTTTTTTTTAGACTTAAATGTTTTATGTTCAATCCACCTACATTTGTGAAGACTAGTAAGTTAACTTAATTCCTTCATGTTGTTCCAACACAAATGGATTGTGTGGAACCCAGCATTTTTTACAGTGTACACACAAGAGTCAGAGAAAAATGCTAATTTCAGAATATCAAACAGCATTTAGAGTTTTTTGCATCTAAACTCTTCAATTGTAAATCAAATGAATAATTCTTTTCAGTGTTGGGCCAATTATTTTATTTATCAAGAGAAAAATTGTACTGATTAACAGTGACATTTCTATGCATACATTTTTTCAAAGAATCACATTTCTACAAAAGATTTAATTTAAATAATAAAAAATTAAATAATAAATAAATAAAAAATCTTTAATATGTATAATTATTGAAGAAATATTATACAAATAATACATTATATTAAGAAAATGGCAACCTTTTTTATAGATATAAATAAACTATTCTCACTATATATTACATTGCAATATATACTTTAGTCTATAATGTGATCCAGATTGCAGACATGTTTAGTTTGATTCACTAAAAACATGTCAGGGCCACATTAGACTTTACAGAGGCCATGTTTGAGCCATATACAGTCAAGATTATTAGCCCTCCTGTGAATTTTTCTTTTTCAAATATTTCCCAAATGATGTTTAACAGAGCAAGGATTTTGTCATGGTATTTCCTAATATTTTTCTTCTGGAGAAAGTCTTATTTGTTTTATTTTGGCTACAATAAATGCAGGTAACACAAAACCAACAACAACATATTATGGTCAATATTATGTAAGCAATAATTAAGCAATCTTTTTTGGATCGTCTACAGCAGCGGTTCTTAAAAGGGGGGGATTATGTTGCTTGGCGATTTCCAAAAATCTAATACATTTTATTAAACTATTAGAATGATATTTTATCCATAACATAACGAAGAACAATAGTAGTTAATAGAAGTAAATAGTAGTTAATAGTAACATTGTTAACATGTTAATAATATACATAATTATATATACCGATTATGTTATTTTAAAGACAAATCAACAGCGTGAGATGCAGCACATTGATCTTATGGCAGTTTAAACTTTCTGACACCTTGCATTCATGTACATTAAAAATAAATACAGGCCAAAACTAAACACGGAGGATGGTCTCCGAGTGGCGTTCTCCAAAATTAAACCATGAATAGATGGAGGTGTGTGCAAGGATTATATATCTATAACCACCTCAGAGAATATTGGGGGTCGCGAGTCACTTGCATTGTTATTTTGGGGGTCATCGACTGAAAAGTTTGGGAACCCCTGGTCTACAGAATAAACATTGTTATGCAATGACTAGTCTAATTACTTAAAAAGCTTTCCCAATTAAGCTAGTTAAGCCTTTAAATTGCACTTTAAGCTGAACACTAGTGTACTGAAACATATCTAGTAGAATATTATTTACTGTCATCATGGCAAAGATAAAATAAATCAGTTATTAGAGATGTGTTATTAAAACTATTATGTTTAGAAATGTTGAAAAAAAACATTATTTCCGTTAAACAGAAATTGGGGAAAATATATATAAGGGGGGCTAATAATTCTGACTTCAGCCATATATACTGAATAAATGACATTAGGGACATGACCCAGTCCTCACCCCTCTTCCTCTTGAGCAGTTCTCTCATGGCAGCCCGGATCATTTTCCTCTCCTCGAAATCCACAGCCTTATCTAGCTATTACATGCGATAAACAGAAGGGAAACACTTTTTCCTAAATATGGTCAAGACAAACCATGATAACAAACCCTGCTCCGCCTGTAGCGCTGTCAGTGGCCTCTTACCATGTTATTGAGGATCTCCTCGTCCTCTATAGTGGCCAGCTGTTCGGCTGTCAGTCGACCCGTGGTATCGGCCTGCTCTTTGGTACCTGCCTCTAATGTTCCCTTTTCAGCCTCCATCTTCAGTGACAGCTGGGACAGAAGGAGGAACAGGAGGTGTTGATGGAGCCAGCTTACGAGATGTGCGTGTGTGTGTCTCCATGTGTGCGTGGGAATGAGGAGGACGTTTATAGAGACAAAAAATGAGGGAACGCTTGTACAAGAGCTACTAGTACAGAGATATTTTCAGAGATCCCAAAGAGAAGGTTATTATACTTTTGCATTTTAAATTTGTTTTTATTTCGATACTATTTGTAAATTTGCTGTCAGCGCCAATAGCCTAGTGGTTAAGTGCGCAGACATATAGCACCATGGTGCTCGCGGCGACCCGAGTTTGATTCCTGGCTCAAGGTTCTTTGCCGACCCTTCCCCTCTCTCTGCTCCCAATAGTTTCCTGTCTGCAACCTCTACTGTCCTTTCCAAATAAAGGTGACCCCCCCACCCCCCAAAAAAAATAAATAAATGAAAATATTTTTTAAATTACTCTCATTTTCAGTTTAGTTTTTCGAATCATTAATGGTTTTAGTCTAGTTTTTTATTTTTTTAACATGTTTCTGTTTAGCTTTTATATATTTATTTTCAGTTTTAGTTGTAGTAATTCTAGTTAATCAAGTTAACTGAACATTTCCAGTGTTGACCAAAGCAAAGTTTACATTATCTGTTATGCGAACTAGGGCTGAACGATATTCATAAAATTGCCTTTGCAATTTATTCAACCCAAGCTCATTCTGAAAACGTACCTTTATATACATTTCTGGAGGCCGTCAAATACATCCCAGGAGGTACGTATTTTGGCAGTTTTTGTTTTTGCAAATCCTCAAGAGTCCGCAAAGTACACTTTTAAAGGTCTCAAAAAAGTGCCATTCGCGCCTGCTGTTCTCTCATAAATCCACCAGAGGCCGCTGTCGAATGATTGTTAGACTGACTGACTGGCTTACTGACTGACTGATCGACTGACCCACCCTCCCCCTTCCCTAAGCCCAACCAATAGTATTTTAAAAAGCACAGATTGGCCCACCCACCCACTTCCCTAAAGCCAAAATGAAAAATTTAAAACTCAATTCAGAAAAAGAAAAGCCCTCGTCTGATTTTTACCACATTCTCACGCTGATATTTACTTGTTTATTTATTTTTTTGGTTTTATTCTTATGTTTTTGTCTTACCTGCTTTCTGGCACCGTTCTTCACCAGACTCAAACCCCCTTCATCATTGTCATCTCCTCTCTGCATCTCTAGTCCACCGAAGTACATGGCGAGCTAACTGGACAAATTGGTAACAGTCGGAAAGCCTTTCATAACGAGGTGAGCGATCAGTGGTAAGCGCAAAATGTAACGGCGTCATACCATCCCGTATCATTCATATAAAAAATGAAATGCAGCCATACGTACTTCGCGCTACATAATTCACAATCTCCAGAAATGTACATAGCGCTACATTTTCAGAATGAGCCTATGTTGAATTTATTTCTTTTATGCGATATATGTTGCGATATAAACACAATTTTACTAGATGTCTTTAATGAGACCAGCAGGGGGCACTTAACATGTGGTCTGTGTGGGTCCTAAAGCCCCAGTATATTGATGGGGACTCAGTGAGCTCAGTTAGGACAGAGGTCTTGACTCTCTGTGGTTGTAAAAAATCCCAGGATGTCCTTCGAAAAAGAGTAGGGGTTTAACCTCGGCATCCTGGCCTCTGTCCATCATGGCCTCCTAACCAACCATCATATATAATAATTGGCTTCATTACTTTGTCTCCTCTGGTGGTGGATCAGGAGATTCCCCCCAATGTGTAAAGCGCTTTAAGTTTCCTGAAAGCACTATATATGTAAGGAATTATTATTGTTAATAGCTCTGTTTGATAAGAATTCATCATTTTAGAAGGATTGGGATGATTTTGTATGGGAGGGTTTTTGCATAAAATATAATCAAGAAATGACAGACACAGATGAATAAAAGAGCAACAGCGCTTTAAAGTTTCCAGACAGAAACTGATTAATCAAATGTAAAATTTGAAACTACTTGTAAAATTGCTGTAAAAAGTGATTAGTTGACTTAACTTTAAAAAAGTGAGAAAACTTGTTGCCTTATTTAAGTTATTAAATTGATAAATTTTTATATTATAATAATTTGTTATTAAATTATTAATGAACTATGGGCATAATTATACAAATTAAGTCAACTTAATGGTTACGTTAACTTGCCTTTTTTAAAGACAAAAGCAATTAATCCCGTTTAAAGCATTTAGTCTTCATTGTGTAAATAACTATATGCAATTAATCTTTAAGCTACAAACATTGTAATTTTCTTTTTCCCAAAAGGCTTAAATTCACTTGAAATGCTTACACAGTGACACTGCAGATCTTGCGATGTGAATATTGCGGATTTTCACATTGCTATATCGATGCTGAAATGATATATTGTACAGCCCTAGTGCAAACTTCTTAGTAATTAAAATAAAAGTATAGTTTGAATAGACAGTGACTGAACTAAAAATAATACAAAAGAATTGTTATTTTATTTCATAATATTATTTTCTGTTGTTAACATCAGTGTTGTAAGTTTCGTATAGTTTTTCATTTATTCTGAATTTTTATTTTATATTACAGTTAACGAAAATGTTTTAGTGGTAGTCTTATTTTTCCTTTACTAAAAATAACCATGCTAGCTTATAGGGATGAAATGCTAGAACACACTTAAAAAAACTTTTTGGGGTTCCTTTAAAATGACTTTTTAGAGAAAAAATATTTAGAATAAAAAAATTCTTAGTGTGAAGAACATTTTGAACATATAAAGAACCATTTATGGAAAGTAAATGTTTTATGGATGTTTTTTCAAAGAACCGTCATACCATAATAAAAACAGTTTATTTTCATGAGTTTATCTAGTCACAGCCAAATCACTTGTTTGCGTGTCTTCTGAACAAACAGGTTTCATTAAAAAATGTTTTGTGAAATTGTTTTCTCGCAGATTAAGTGTCAAGCTGGTTTCAGCCACACACATAAAGGACATCCGGATGGCAATGACTCAGGCATTCATCTCAGCATAAACAGTAGCCATGTTGGTTAGTGCTGACATTAACCATGCAGTGCTGTAGGATGTGTCGAGCACCTTCTGCCTGTTACCCTTTAAATCAACTGGGGCCCAAACACAAACAAAGATCTGTGGAATAACATGCTTTATGAGCAAAGACTATTTCTCAGAGCTTTTTTCTTTACAGTGAATAAAGTGACCTCGAAATTGAAAATTCATTCTAAAAAAATAGTAAATTGTGAAATGTGAAGACCATTTAAATGTATTTTAATTTCTTTAATAAAAGAGTTTCTTTTAAATTAGGTTTACGTTTTAAATTAGGTTTTTATTAAGAATAAAAATACAATTTTGTATTTGTCAGTGGAGCCCCTAATAGCCTTGATATACTTCAAGTGAAACAGAAGAATGGCAATGCGTTCTTTACCAGAAAAAAAAAAATCAGTTATTTAACAGGTATCATATTTCATGATTCATATGGTGTTTTCTTTTATTTATGGTTATGAGTTGCATTATAAGACCTTAATCTCTGCTCTGTTGACTTTTGATGTTGTAAAATCAACTGTGCATTTTAACAAAGTGTTTTTTATTGGCATTTTAGTAGTTTGTAATAATATAATGTATGAGAAATAATATAAAGAAAATTAAGTCTGTAAAATAACAGAAAAAGTATACTGGACTAGGCATGGGAAGATAACCGATTTCAAGGTTTACCACGGTTTGGAAAAGTCAAGGTTTTGAAACCGCAAACATTTTCTTTTATACCATTCCTAAGGTATATGTAAGTAGTTTTATATGTGTTTTTTTACGATGATTTCTTTAGGCTTTTGATGACCCAAAATTACCCTCCATATCAAAAGCTACTTGTCAGCCCACCTAAACATATAGACCTAAACAGTGCAGTGGCTTTACTTTATGTCCAAAGAAAAAAAAGCTATCCAAAGATTTTCAAGCCTTTTCAAGTTGTTGTGTAATAAAGACAATCAGTGGTTTACTTAAATTGTTTAGCCTGACATGTTTTTTAAAAAGCCAAAATATTTTAAATGTTTCTTAAAATAAAATATATTGTGTTCAATGGGGAAAAGGTTGTTGTTTTTTTTTTACCCAGACATTTCAAAAGAACTAATCATAATATGGTAAAACCATAAAATCACAATATTTTTATCCACGGTTATCATGCCGTCAGAATCTTATACTGGCCTATGCCTATACTGGACGTTTATTACCAGGTTTTTGTACCATCATTTATAACACCAACCCAGACAATATATAACTTCATATGATTAAAAATGTCAATAAAAATCACATCAAAAGTTTTTGATGGAAAAATCAAAGTTCCATAATCCACTAATAAACATTAAGCAAAAAAATAAATAAATAAAAAGAATCACAAAATACAGAAAACTGTTAGTTTACAAGTATTTAAAATTACACCTGCACATGATGCGAGAAACCCTTTTAACTGTGGACATCAATTACAAATTCACACAATTTCCCTCAATATTGTACCAAAGAAGGTACAAACCCTTGTCACTAGGGCAGTACCTTTTTATGGAACAGAATTGTAGCTTAAGACAAAGAAACGAATTTGTACCATTACAGTTTGTACCTTTTAAGGACATGATTTGTACCATGGGAAACCAAAATGTACCTTTGATTTTTAAAACCTGCAAATACAATATTGTACCTTCATCAAAGGTACAAATCTGATCCATGAAGGTACCAATACTGTGACAAGACACCTTACTTTAACAGTGTCAAATGTGTTCCTTCAAGAACTATTAAAAGGCATTTTGCTTTATCCAAAATGCATCAATTTATTTTCAGTAAATATGAAACATCAAATACATTTTCACAAAAATGTTACAGAAACACATTCTCTCATGTACAATATAAACATTTTTTCTCCAAATATCACACAATACCTTTGTAATCACTTAATTTACTTAATTTTAAAATAGAAACAGAATTCTGCAAAAGTATTGTAAGATTTGCACAATGTTTGATTAGTTTTACAATAATAAAATGTCTGCATGAACACTTTGCATATGCAGGACTTTTGCCAGCTCACGTAGTGGAAAACAAATGCCAAAAGGTGCAAATATCAATAATGAAAATGTTTTTATCAGAAAATGCTTAACAAATGCTTATTAAAAACGCCTTAAATGTTTAGTTTACAAAACCTACAGTTTTGTTTTACCAGTTGTTTTGTATTATAGAACATAATAATTAATGTTTATGAGTGTCTTTAAACATTTGCTTTTAAATGATGATTTATGTTTTAATATGGAAATTATTCATAAAATCCCTTCCAGTCATATTTATTTTCATAGATGTTGTAATAAAGTAGTTGTCCAACACTTATGCACCATTTTTATGAGAACAATTACGTACGTTTATTTCAATTGTACCATAAAAGGTACAGAACAGTATCGTAAGAGGTCTTTTCTGTACCATATAAGGTACAACATTTACAAAGGTACAAAACTGTATTTATTTAAAACATTATTGGTACCACCGTGTACCTTTTTTCTGAGAGTGTAGAACACTTTTACATTATTTGGCAAAATGATAAATGTATTTCTAATATTTCTATTACAAGTTTTGTAAGCAATTGTTTCCTACTTTCCTGGAGAATGCAAAAGTTTTATGAACAAACACAAAATATTTTTTTCTGTCTGTCACATAGTAAAGAATTAGTGGATCATGAGTTAAGGTGTACCCAAAGGATGCCTGTGATTACTCTAATAGGACATCTGTGTTGACCGGTTCATTAACCCTAAATACCAAAATGGCTCAGTAAACTGAGAAAAAATCCTCCAGTGTCCATGATACAATTTGGTACTGCTGTATTTCAGATAAAATGTGGGTTGAAGCTTTAGCAATTGAATTGTCAATGTTATTTGATTTCTGAATCCCATAGTACAGTTTTAGCCTAATAACACATAATGATGTTGGCGGAATTTACATAACCACTCAAAAACAATTTGTGCCCTAACATCAGTGTAATAGCTGTTATGTAAACACACAATAATTGCACTGAAAGATGGATGGAAATTCATTAACAGAAGTCAATGCTTAGTAAAATCTTGACAATAAGAAACAGAAAGGAGCTCACCAGTCTCAGTCCGGGACGTCCGAGAAGAAAGCTCTTGCAGTGTGATCCAGAAAGGTGAACAGTGGGATTTAACATATACTCAGCTCTGATGCTGGACTGAGCGAGTTTTTCAGTAACCCCTCCCATCATCACCCTCTTCAGAAAGGACCAAGAACAAAACAAACAAAAAAAGTCCCTACCAGAACGAGACATTAAGTATTAGTGAACTATTTTGGCACTGCTTGTCCTGATCATTCCCTTTCCTGTCTCTGCTCTCAAGATAACTGTGCGTCAGCGTTTAATCTAAACACTGTCACTTTCAAAAGTGCTATCAGGCTATTTATGCGCTCGAGGAAAGAAAACTTGAAGATAAATGGTGCTCTCCCAGCATGCTTTGTGTTGACAGTGGTTGTATTAGCAGGTGGCCTGACTCGACGGAGAGTTAAACAGTGAATGAGTAGACAGACGGAGAACATAGCCTTATTAAGGCATAGCAGGAGTGATGTTGCATAGCGGTAGCTCCATGTTTACACGGGTCAGACACATCCTTTTCTCCTTCGCAGACATAAACACGCTTGCTGCATTTATCAGTGGAAGCAGAGGCCAGACGTGTCAATGGTACCGTATGATGGGAGTGTGTGTGAAATGAAACAGTGTTTGGCTCTACCTAGTGGTGAAAGGTGGGTATTGTTTGTTTTCTGACGGAGTGACTATTATTGTTTGACGTGGATGAAATGAAACCTTGAGTTCGACTGGACTGTTTGACTATTTTGAATATACATGACTGGCCCAGTTTACAGTAATGAAGTCATATAAAGGTATAACCGTCATGTGGAGAAAAGGCTGATTTTGTTAAACTGCAAAACTGGCCACCGTGATGAAACGGTTAGTTCTTGTAAATCCTGTGGTAATGCTCTGAACTGATGTGAATTTAAATATATTCTGTGTCCTGAATACTGACCCAATACTGAAAATTATGTCATGATTTACTACTAAGTTCTTGTTTCAAGCTTGTTTGAGTTTCTTCCTTCTGTTAAACTCAAAATAAGATATTTTTTAAGAAAGCTAAATACCTGTAATTGATTTTGTTTGTACATATGGAGCTCAATGGTTACAGGTTTTCGGCTTTAGTGTTCACTTTTTGAATAAAGAAAGTCATAAGGTTTGAAACTACTTGAGTAAATAGTGAGTAAATTTTTCATTTTTGGGTGAACTTTTACCAGTTGATGAACAAATGTTTTGGTCTTAACATTTGAATCTAAAATACAAAAAGTGGCATTCTTTTCCCAAATAAGACATATAAATTCACTCTTTACTTGAGGGTTCTCAATTAAGTACACTTTATGTAGCTGTAATGCTTATATTATGTTCTCTTACCATACTACAGTGAGTGACGTATGGATTTTGGTCTCTACACTTGTCCCAAATTCTCAATAAAATGCATACATTGTCATTCCTTTCTCAAATCTAAGAATCCTTCATTTGCATTTGTTTATAAACATTGATAAGTGACATATATTTTAGGGAGGACTTGAAAAGGAAAACGCTGTAATTCAGATGTTTTATTCAGCACAATAACTTTTACATGTAAAATGGGAAAATTAAATGTGACTCAAACTGAAAATTCATATTAATTATTGTTAAATAAATAATTATATAAATAAGAAAATGTATTAAGACTTGATAAACAAATTAAAGTGGTGAACAAATAAGTACATTAATTCTCAGAGGCTTTAAAAATAAATAAATCCTAAATTATGACCAAGTCTAGTAAAAAAGCTCAAGCTGAAATATCATAACAGAATTTAAATGATGATCAGTTGGACAAATAGCCATGTGATCTTGAAGCATTAGCAACAGAGAGGTGGTGATAAAATCATGAAGTGCTGATTCAAACAATAAAGACTGGCCTTTTTAGAGTTCGAAATGACCTCAAAATGAACTCTCAAAACTTACTGCCAGATTCTGGAAACAATTTAAACAGTGACATGAGAGAAAATGACTCTTTTTATTATTTGTTATACATTTGTTGATATTCAAGCTAATGAAAGTATTTGATTCTCTGGGAATCTGACACCTTGACATTTTAGAGACTCTAAGTAAGCTGCAGGAATGCATAGATATTATATATTGTTATTGACAAGAAACTGTAATATTAACTTGACTATCCTGAATGTATGAAATTTTACAAGCTCAATGCTTGAAGGTTTTATTGACAGATAGACACAGAGACACAGAAAAACACATTCCTAACATATTTTAACAGAATGAACAGAATGTTTTAGCAGAACTTTTAACATGTTTAAGCATATTCTTTATGTTTTTACACATTAATACCATTTATTATTTTTTTGGCTTATGCTAACACGTTAGCACGCAGACTACTTATTTAAAATGAGCTAAAAAACAATTCCAGAGGGTTTTTGTCTGACAACTTAATTGTGTTATGTTCAATCAACTTAAAATTGTAAAAACCGTTAAGTTAACTTCGATTTGCGTTGGGATGACATGAAGGGATTGTGTGTAACTCAAAACTGAAAAAATTGAATTGTTAACAGTTTATAGCCTGTTTTAAAATGTTGCTGGGATATTCCTCATACGTTTTACTGCACTACTTGCACGTTTTAACAAATTACTAACATGTTTTATGATACGAACAACAGTAACAGCAAATAATTCAAATGTGTGGCTGCAGAAGAAGACATAAGACAGTGTGCTTTTTGTACCAGTATATTTGTTCAGCTTTAGATGATTGTAAAATACGTAAATAAAATAAGCATTTACATATGATATTCTGACATCAGAAACTATATATACACATGAGCAATAAAATTTATGCAAATCGTCAGTGCAATTTTTCACTGCGACAAATACAAGAGACATGAAAACCCTCAGTACCAGGACTGTCACTCTGTTTTAAGAGATATCAGCATTGAAAACATAAACCAAAACACTAGTGAACCAGTAAAACTTCTACAAACATTACAGGAATAAGCAATAACATCTGAGGTATTCATCTGACAACCCTCATATTTCACGACGAGGAGTGAAGTATCTGAAACGTTGCGCTCATTCTGTGGCTAACAAATGTTAAATTGAATAAAAACATCCTGTGGGATGTGCTATGACACGTTCAGTGATCAGATGCAGCCACTTTTGAGAAATTTCAGTAAATAAGTCACTTTTTCAAACCAGACAGCTTTCGGTTGGTCAGTGTTGGAAATTTAAGAGAACAAATCTCAGTGGGAGAACTGTCTTGCAAAATTCCTATTGAAATGACTGGATTTTGCTAAATTTCTCCAGAGTTGTGACAACGTCTACACAATAATGCTTCAACTGATGCACTTAATCTGTCATTTTAAGTGGTGCAACGGATCCTAAATCTCACGGTTCGGATCACATAATGGTTTAGCCAAAAGGGGAGGAGACAAATGTAATTTGCTTTCATTTTATTACAGAAACAGTACTGCAAGACACTTTTGTTTTAATAGACAGATTTTAGAACCTGTAAATTTATTAAAAATAAAATGAAGAAATAATCAGCTGAATAAAAATAAATTGTAAAATATTCATTAATGTGAAAAATTCAGTTACTTCTATAGAAATGCTCCGATCAGGATTTTTGCAGCCGATACCGAGTACCAATTCCTTGTCATGGTGATTGGCTGATACAGAGTACCGATTCTGATGCTTCAAACTTTATATTCTCTCTAAATATGATACTTTAATGGAGAACTCTCCTTACCTAAGAGAATAAAATAATAAATGATTCAGTTATTCACTCATAAATCTTCATGTTTCATTGCTAGATGTATTATTTTTGAAGAATTATTTAGTGGCATATTTTTGATGGCTGGTTGTCGCCAGCTACTGGTTAAATAATGTAATTGCTGCCTACAACTTTCATTTTTGAGCGTCGTTAAATGCATATATCAGTGATTTTAATCTTTACCATAAACATCAGTGGTTATATCTAAACTATAAACTGTTATCCCAGTACTTCTGTGTTATTTGACTGTTTGTAACTTCATAACTAACTTAAGAAACTACAGACTGAATCTCTCTTGATTTTTGCGTTTTTCAAACACAGATGTGAATGCAGCAATTCGAAGGATTAATAAACGTATGCAAATCACCATAGTTTATAATTTATGTTGCGTAGGTGTTGAGATCTCAAACTTTTAATGAGTAATCATGCGGCCTACACTGAATGCATTAATGCAGGCTAAACAAGTAATGACAGAAAACACCTTTAATAACCTAAGAAACCCACCACATCCCGAATAACCTACCACACTTTCTTCCGTTACCATTATATATTAAAGGAAAGCCTAAATGCTTTGATCCATGTGATTTGAATGATGCGAGATGTGATCTCTCTGCGGTGCTAACAAATTTAGGATTAATCTACAAGTAAAAAAAAAAATGTATTAATCCAGGGACCACGTGTGTTCCAAACCATGAGTTGTGATCAGAACTAATCACAGATCAACCGTGATCCGTTACACCCCTAGTGATTTTGAAATGCAATTTTAAAACATTTCATCCTTAATGGATATTACCACCAAAATGCCTATTATATGTGTCAAAATAAACATTATATATTAGCCACTCTCATCTTTAGTCTCGTACAATGCTTCTCCATTGATGCAGTTCACTTGTAATGAAGTAATGAGTGAAAACACTGAAGTGTTGATGTCCAGTTGAGACCTTAAATAAATAAAGCTTGAAAGGCTGTTGTTTTCTTCAGAAAACCGCCCTCAGGTTAGGCCTACTTGAGTTAGTGTAGGCTTTAATCATGGCTCAATAAAACTGCCTACACTTCTACACCCACTTTAAAACATTCAGATCCTCGTTCATTTCAGTCTCCCAATTCTAAAAAGCCCAAAATGGTTTGAGTCAGTTTTAATGTATATTAAACTCAGTCTGATATTAGCATCCAATGCACTTCGATTCAGTGAAAAAATAAAATAAAGTCATAATATTAACAATAAAGTGGGTTTTCTATCCAGCAGATGGCAACAAAACCTCTTTGAGGGAATGACCTTGTCTACAACCTCAGTTAGTGTCATTTGTAACAGCAGCAAAACACACAATTCAAAATGGAGGGAAAATAATACTGTCCAGCAGGCTTCACACAAAAAATAAATAAATCATTAATGAAACTAATGAGCACCCGCTCAGAGGAGATGAGCAAGACTGAAGGATTTAAAGAGGACAATCAGAGTGAAAATATCGTTTGATTTCTCCTAGGACTTTATAGTGTGCTAAAGATGTGTGAGACTCCTTAGAGAGAGATATTAATAATGATCTGCACTGGGAATTACAGAAGAGGCGCCAGTTTAAATCACTTCACCTATGAATGGTTACATTTTATAATATCATTCATTCTTGGGCTACACAATATTGGAAAAAATTGACATTGCAATATTTTTTTTTCAGCTATATACACTTGAAGTCAGGATTATTAGCCCCCCTGTTTATTTTTTCCCCAATTTCTGTTTAATGGAGAGAAGATTTCTATAACACATTTCTAAGCACAATAGTTTTAATAACTCATTTCTAATGACTGATTTATTTTATCTTTGCCATGATGACATTAAATAATATTTGACTAGATATTTTTCAAGACACTCCTATACAGCTTAAAGTGACATTTAAAGGCTTAACTAGGTTAATTAGGTTAATTAGGCAGGTTAGGGTAATTAGGCAAGTTATTATATAATGATGGTTTGTTCTGTAGACTATCGAAAAAAAAATATAGCTTTAAGGGGCTAATAAGTTTTTACCTTAAAATGGTTTTTAAAAAATCAAAAACTGCTTTTATTCCAGCCGAAATTTCTCCAGAAGAAAAAATATTATTAGACATAGTGTGAAAATTTCCTTGCTCAGTTAAACATAATTTGGGAAATATTTAAACAAGAAAAACAATTCAAAGGGGGCTAATAATTCTGACTTCAACTGTACATTGCGATATGAAATATACTTCACTACATAGATTGAATAACTCTTTTTTTTTTAATAATTTATTGTTTCAGAATGATTAGGGTGATTTTATAGGGGAGTGTATCTCCATAAAAGTAGCACACTTTTTATGTGATGTGTGACATAATCTCAACTGAAACATGAAGAGAGGGCTGTGCATACAATAGCTCTGCCGCTTTAAAAAAACTCAATATTTTTGGTTTATCAAAGCTCTAAATTATTAAAATTAACTTTAAATCAGATTTTTAGTGGTGAAAATATTATATATATACACATTATATTTGCCTAGTAAGTCTTAATAGCAGTTGGACACCAATATTTAAAAATATAGCGTACACTTTGTAGTCTTCGCTGTAAAAATGTATGTTTGTTAGAGCTACAAATGCTATTGTTTCTTGTGCCTAAATGCTTTAAACTCACTTGATGTGTTTAACAGGGAAAAATGCAATTAATAAACTTTAAATGGTTAAAATTTGCTATTAATCTACAAGCTTCTGCTCAACAATAGTCCATCCTTGACATTGAGATCCTGCGATGTGACTACTGCGGATGTGCACATCGCGATATCGATGCTGAAACAATATATTGTGCAGCCCTAATTCATTCATTCCTTTTTCTTCAGCTTAGTCTCTATTTCAGAGGTCGCCACAGCACAATGAACCACAAACTATTCCAGCATGTTTTTTTTTTTTTTCACGTAGCTGATGCCCTTTTAGGCACAACACAGTTCTGGGAAACACCTCACACTCATTCACACACTCATACACTATGGCCAATTAATTAATTGATTTCACCTATAGTGCATGTCTTTGGACTCATGCGAACACTGGGAGACATTTTATAACATTCTATCAAAAATAATTTGCTTTTGGTGACCTAAGTCATTCAGGAATATGTCATATTTTGCTATAGTATATAAGTATATCAAATTAAATTTAGCATAAAAGTTTTTTTGTCTTTCAAAATAAGATGTTAACCGATCCCCCAAGTTCCCATTAGTGCAATGAGAAAAAAAAAACACCTTTTAATGAAAAAAAATATGATTTAAATTGTAAAGTATTTATACATTAAGATAATACATGTGTATTATAGTAATAAGCCTCACAGTGATAAAATAAACATTCAGATGTATTGCAGTAATGAGATAAAAGGAATGGGTCACTAAAAATAATATATTTTTTGCAAGTGATTTTGAAGCTAAATATAACGTTTTGTGAAAATGTCCTTGTGGGATCAGTACTTCTTTATTTTTCTGTATAACAAGATATAAATCTAAAATTCTAAAAGTGAACCACACTAAATAAAACTAAACTCAAGTTAGAATCCAGTCTTGCTCATCTCCATTATGTAAACGTAACCTAGACTAAAAAGTTGTAGTGCTGTAACAAACACATGATACTTCAAACATAGCAACTGACACAAAGCTGCCTTAAATTACCGTCTCACATCATCAAATCAAGACGGCTTGAGTTACAGTATCTAAAAATACATTATTTGTTTTGTGTGCCCATTTCTGGTATTCAAAAAGTGCGAACAAGTCCAGTAACATCTGGCCATTAAAGAGACCACAGCAGTTCAAGCGGTCCTTTTTCACAGTGCATTTGATAGACACAGTCACCGAATGAATATGACAGGATATTGGAGACCTTCCTGATGCTCATGCAGGAGATTTGTACGCACTTATAAGTGCATGTTGGCAAAACAGAGGTAATAAAAAATCCAAACAAACTGTGCTAAAAAAGGCATGTGCTAGTAAATGTCAGTCAGTCTCAGAGCTCAGAGAGACGGTGGAAAGATGACTGAAATTAAATATATTGGCACAGTGAAGAGGTATGGGGATAACTACACCTCAAATATCAACATCGCCAACCAGGACACCTCGTATTTCATCTGACTCCAAATTAAACCAGCGTACACTGGATGGTGCTCAGTCTTCTGTTCCAAAACCTAGTGAATTGCCTACATAGGTAGCATTATTAGGGATGAGAGACACAGTTCAAACAGGATAAATTCTAACGTAGACTCATTCTGAAAACGTAGCCCGTATTTTATTTTATTTTATAAAACGTATTTTATATTTCTATAAAATATAAAATAAACAAGTAATTAACAGGGTGAGAATGTGGTAAAATCTGAAAACATGGTAAAAATCAGGGGGCTTTTCTGGATTACTTTTTGGGTTTTGGGAAGGGGTGGGCGGGTAAATCTGTGCTTTTTATTGGTTGGGTTTAGGGATGAGGGCTGGTGGGTCAGTCAATTGATCAGTCAGTCAGTAGACAGTCAGTTGACAGTAGCCTCTGGTGGATTTATGCAAGAAGAGCAGGCGCGAATGGCACTCGCAAGAGAAATTTGAGATCTTAAAAAGCGTACACAACAGCCTCGGGTTGATTCACTAAAACTGGAAAAAAAAAATAAAATAAAAAAAACGTAGCTCCTGGGACTTATTTTTCTCTCTAGAAATATATATAGGGCTACGTAATCAGAATGAGCCTGGGTTGCTAAATTCAGAATTACATATCTTTAATGATACGTGTTAGCAAAAAAAGTGGTGGAGAATGTGGGTATTGCGGTGAAAATATATTCCTAATTATTTCAGCACTGAAAAGTATCAATGAAATAATTAAATCTATTTTAGATGATCAAATATTCTGTAATTTTTCATAAATATTTTATATTTGTTCAAGTATCACTGTGTTAGCTTAGCAACATGCTAACACCATACTTCAGCACAGTGGTCAGATATACATTATCCACAAGTATACTACCTAGTTTGTTTTTGCATGCTGACAATTTTTCATGCAAAATGTTTTTATTTCACAAGACAGCAGCACTGCCTATACTTTGTTATATTTTAGGCTTTAAAATTGTGCGTGAAAAGAGCTATCTCTGTGACACAATGGTTATATAAAGTAATAGATCGTTCATTCATTCTTTTTCCTTTGGCTTAGTCCTTTATTTATCGCCAACTATTTCAGCATGTGTTTTAGGCATCGGATGCCCTTTCAGCCACAACCCAGGACTGGAAAAGTAATAGATTACCCAAAGTTAACTTTATTTGTCATGTATGGCATTCTTTTGTCATTTGCAGAGCACTAAAAAGTTATTTTACAGAATGTCCATCCCTGTATCATTTTATATTCATTATTAATATTTAATTTACATATTTATTTATTTATTTAAATGTTTATCAGAGTATTTGTAATCTCCTTTTCAAGAGTATCCTGGATACAAACATACTATAATACATTTTATCATTTATCATTTAAATCATTTTATTGATATTTTGTGTCATTTTTTTTTAAGTTTATTTGAATTTTAATGAATATTTTAATGATTCTTTTGTATGTAGCCTCATCCGGTGTTAGTATTTATTGTTTTTGAATGTCACGTTCATGAGAAATGTTGCTTTAGAAATAAGCTACAAATATAAATCTGTTTTTCATGACTTTAGTTTTACTAAACTATATTAAAAAAAGTTGCTTCGCCCCCTTGATTAAGTTGTTAAGAGCCAGAGACTACCTCAAATCCCATTTACTTTCATTTTCCTCCTTTTGTTCTTGGCCTCTAGTTAACACTGCAGCTCACTAGGTTTTGGAACATCATCTTATGTACATTCCTTCAATCAGTTTTCTCATGAATCTCCATATCTGTCCTCTCATTAGGTTCTTTAGCATCTGCAAATGATTCTTCATCTGAACATGTTTCTGCAGTTGTCTGTGAAATACTCAAGTCATTCTCCCTGGCAAGAAGCTCTTCCTCTCCACTATCACCAGCTGGCGTTCTGGCTCTCCGGGCATCAAGGTAAGCCACAATGATCTCTGAGTTCTGGTAGATGATCATGCCTGACAGTGTGAGAGCGGCTCCGGCACAGCTCAGAGCCGTCAGCTCATGCCCAAACAGCACCTGGGAGAGCAGCAGGTTGCCCACCACATTCAGGTTGCCCAGTATGTGCAGCGTAACAGCGGAGGTCAGGGTAATGACGCAGCAGCTGGCCAAGTTATAAAGCACTGACCCCAGACAGCTGAGCAAGATGAAGCCCCAGAGATGGTGGTCATACTGGAAAGGGGATTGAAGCGCAGCCCAGTTTTCCAGGGCCAGAGCAGCTACGGCCAGGATGCAGAAGCTGGGGATGGACATCAGGTACAGCAGGAAGACGGAGTTGATCTTCTCCTCCTGGAGCAAGATGCCTGACAATTGCACATGTACAAAGAAAAAGGGTAGGAGTTATAAACTTTGGGTGTAGTGTAGTTGACACGTATTATGCCATCTGGATTGTCGTTCATGAAAGCACATGCTGAGTTATGAGTGTGATGCATATAGTAAACAAGCTTATCCTCTGTGATGCAATAGGCACAACCGAAATAGACGACTGAAACATAAAACCAATAAGTGACCTAGATAAGCCCAAGCACCTTTCTTAAAACTAGAGAGCAAAATGGTTGAGTAAATGAATTACATATTGTAAAATACATCTGTTTATTGAAAGTGTCACATATTTTGTTATTCATGGGTGATTTCAGTTCATTTACACTTTTAAAATTGCATTGCATTATAGAACTTTAATATATACAGTTGAAGTCAGAATTATTAGCCCACCTGAATTATTAGCCTCCTGTATATTTTCCCCAATTTCTGTTTAACGGACAGAAGATTTTTTTTAACACATTTCTAAGCATAATAGTTTTATAAGCTAATTTCTAATAACTGATTTCTTTTATCTATGCCAAGATGACAGTACATAAAATTTTACTAAATATTTTTCAAGATACTACTAGTATACAGCTTAAAGTGCAATTTAAAGGCTAAATTAGGATAATTAGGCAAGTTAAGGTAATTAGGCAATAGTTAGAATTAATGAAAGTGTATTGGTAAATTAGTGAAGTGCTTTTATTGTCATTGATATTTCCAAAAACATTTTAACATTCGAATAATGTTCATTAAAGGCTCTTTATAGTGGAAAACGTTTCTACAGATTATTAAAATGTGCTAAATATTTGATCTTTTAATGGGTCTTTGGGGATTAACAGTTCCTTTTTGGAATCACTGTGAAAAGAACCTTTTTGAACCTTAATCTTTAAGTGTTAATTTAAGATGTCAACAAAAGACACTTTATTAAATGTTTTTACCATCAAAAGTTGTCAGGAAAAGGGCAGGAAAAGGAAACAATAACGGAATTCACAAGTGTAAATACACAGAAGTATAATGTGTAACAATATACATATTCACATTGAACTGTTTGGTATATGGCTTTTGGTTCACCTCACAAACAAAACGATCTATCAGTTATGGAAAATAAATATTTGTACAGAAATTTGGATACAATTTGTATGTGTATATATACAGTGCTCAGCATATATGACTACACCCCTCATAAATCTGTCTTTTAAATTAATATTTCCTATAGGAAGCTCTACAATATTATATTTGTGCATATACTTAAGATTAGTCAGTACTGAAACTAAATCTGGAGCTAATCTGACAAAATAACTTATGATAACGGTTCAAAATTAGTAGATCCAATTTTATGTTATAGAAAAATATTAAATAAAAAAATTAAAAAGAGCAAAATTCAAGAACGGTATGCAGGAATCCTAAAGGAAATTTCAATACCTTGTTAAGACTTTTTAAAAACCTTCTCAGAATACTTTAAGACCTTGTCGCCACTTCAAGATCTAATCTGTATCAAACCTTTAACTTAACAAACAGTTGTTAATAAACAGTTGTAGTTAAATGAATGGAGCACAACCGTGCAACAGAACTTAGATAAGCTCGGAAGAAACAAAGCTTGAAAGAATAAATGACATGGTTGTTTTTAGAGACAGGTTTCAGCCACTGTTTAAACTCGTCTTTCTCCAGCCAGGAGTATGAAAACTTGCATTATTCCATTTTGCCATCTGTTTTGCTCTATGGTTTCGCTACTTGTGGAGAGCATCACATCACCTGTCTGTGTTTGTTGCAAATTACATGACATCACCTGGACAGAGGAGTTAGCAGGACGCACCCAGTCTGAACCAATCGAGGAAAATAAATATATTTATGCTTTTTTGGAGTCAAACACTTTGGACAATGCTTGACAACGCCCTTTTAAGGGCCTTAATTTTCTCATAATTGATTTATCAACTTTTAATACTTTTTAAGACCCCGCGGACACCCTGAAGAAAAACAAAAAAAAAATCCCAAAATTCTGATGCAATTTTGTAGTTTGTAATTTTCCCCAATATTAGGCATGAATTGAAACGTATTATTTTTCTATTTCTAAAGATGTTTGGTAGCTAAAATATTATTTTAATAAATATATCCATTTAATAAATCTGTTTTGTTCAAATGTATTAAAATATATGACCAATATTCTCTGTGAAATGGATACAAATATTCATTTCTGAAATGGGGTGTACTTAGTTACGCTGAGCACTGTATAAATACATATAAAGAGCCTAAAGTGTGTCATATATTATTTTCTCAGTGCCGCTGCACTCAACAAGGCAGCCCAAACAACGAACTGTAACAGGTAACATGCAGTCTGCCCCTCTGCACACCCTCACAGAAAAACATCCCATACAGGCAAATGCTGAATGAGCTTATTGTAATATGGCCTGTAACATTAATGCTATGTACAAGAACATAAGAACATGTTTAGGGTGCGTGTCCATTCAAGCGTTTTTAAGCAGCTGAAACTCCAGCGCTCTTCCAAACACACTCAGCTGTGAGCAATTCTGCAGTGCTGCATTTAACTCATTCTCCAACTGTCGCTGCATTAAAGAAAAAACATCTAGTGCTCAGCGCTTCACGTAAAACAGGTGCTCAGAGCCTCATCCCACCGCTGTTATTCGAAATGTGGTGCTATCAATGAAAACAATGGAAAATGTATGCTTATTAAATGGGAGAAAGAATTATTCACTTTTAACATTAATTAAGCTATACTCCTTATTCCTGTGCATTTATTCAAAATTAAATTGATGAAACTAACTTAATTTTTTATTTAATACAGCGATTATGAAAACAACTTTCCCCTTTCCAGCAGTCTGCATTTCATCAGGATATTTATTCATATATGTATTCTCTGCAAAGCCAAATTTTATTCATTCATTCAATTTACTTCAGCTTAGTCCCTTATTTATCAGGGGTTTCCACAGCGCATTGAACCGTCAACTATTACGGCATATGTTTTACCCAGCGGATGCCCCTCCAGCCACAACCCAGTTCTGGGAAACCAAATTTCACATGAAAATCAGTAAAATCATTTCACTTCACTTTTGTAGCATGAAACATGCTTGATTTATTGAAGTGTATTAGATTTATGCTTTTATTAGAGCAAAAGAGAACCAGTGCTGTTTTAGTGAGCAGAAAACACAAGTAGTTTTTTAGCTCAAGCTGCACACCTTAATGGTCAAATACATGCAAAAATGTGTTCAAGCACGGCACTTAGTGATTACCGATCTAGTTGTTTTCTTTGCATTTGTTTATAACTACTATTACTGGGTCAAGTGTAGCTGGGTCAAATAAAGAAAATATCATTTTATGATCTTTAGTTTTAATAAATAGCTTTGTTTTGTTTTGTAAAAATCAATAAAAATGTGTATAAATGGGGGAAATAAGTATTCAACATGTCATGTTTTTTTTTCTGAGGATAATATTTCCAAAGGAGCTGTTGACATGGAATTGAACCAGCTTTTGGAAAAAACAATCCAAACATAAAAATAAAACAAAAAAAATTCTGAAAAAAGTGTTTTGTTTAATAACATAACAATGGAATGACACATGGAGAATGTACTGAACTACTGAAATGTATTTAATACTTTATATGAAAGGCTTTTTTGGTGATGGTAGCTTAAAGACGCATCTCATATGGAGAATGAAGTCACAAGAATTGCTCAGGTGTGAGTTTTTCACAGCCTTCAACAGAGCGTAAAAATCTTGATGGTTCTGTGGGTCTCGTCTATCAAATCTGATCTTTATTTTGTATTTTATATCGGATTCAAGTCATGTGATTGGCTGGACCATTCTACAGCTTTATTTTCTTTTTCTGAAACCATTTGAGATTTTCCTTGGCTGTGTTTTAGATCATTGATCATTGATGTCCACTCTGGGGTTTTTTTCGTCCTCCTGATAATGTAGATGTTGGACTGAAGCAGCTAATATTCATTTACAATGAGGAAGGGCAGAGGCCTGCTGAATACCTTCTGAGAAATTTCAGCTGCTGTCTGGGCTTTCACTGCCTTTCTTCCTCTCTTTCTTCATGTGTTCAACTCATAGTTTTCTTTGCATATAATGATTTTTTGGCAACATCTGGTGAAAATTACAAGTCAACAGCACCTTTAAAAATATGTTTTCTAAGAAAAGTGGTGACGCGTTGAATACTTATTTCAGCCACTGTATTTTTTGCTTTATCAAAAATTTACTGAACTGAGACATCACTGTCCAACCCAAACCATTACATTCCCTAGAAAACAAAATACCAAGCTTGCCTTGAAAATTAAGTTCTCTCAGATGTGGTTTTCTCATATATACCTATTATAGCGTCACACAACAAACAATGTTCACTTTGTTAAATACAAGCCACAGCCCATTTAACGTGCATGCAAACTGTAGGTTATGTTACGTAACATTACAACAACTAAAGAATTTGTTTAAAATACTCAGCACTGGAAAACAAATGTGGCTGCTACCGTTGGTGACCCAATAGGAATGAATTCATGATAATAAGACAACACATATAGAAAACAGGTTCTGCCAGTAAACTAATGTCCTCAGTCTGGTCTCACAACATGATGTTCTCAAAGCTAGACACCCACATAATACAGAGGACATCAGTGTAATAGAGCACAGCTGACACTCATTTAGCAAAACAAAACAAACTATTAGCCAATCCCTGTCCATTACTGCCAGCTCGTCTGCTACTTTGGAAATCAGGTTAAAGGGATCGCTCACCAAAAATAAACATTCTGTCGTCATTTACGCTTTTTACAAAACTGCTTGAGTTTCTTTCATCTGTTGAACACAAAAGGAGATATTTTGAAGAACTTTGGAAATCGGTAGTCATTGTTTTCCTTGTAGTATTTTTTGGAAGTCAATGGTAACATTCTACAAAATATCTTCTTTTTTGTTCAACAGAAAAAGAAAGTGTTTGGAAAATACTTGAGGGTGAGTGAATGATGAGTACATTTTTAATTTTGGATGAGCTATCCCTTTAAAGTAGCAGTGGTGTTTGTGCTCATGGCTGGATGTCCGGAACAGGATGTGCCAGCGGTTGGTTCTTTCTGACTCACTCACACTTACACTGGGAAGTAAAACAGTTGGGAAAAAAATAACGGCCATAAAAACATTAACAACTAGCTGTATGGAAAGACTAAAACTAGCTCAGCTGTCAGGAAATTCTGGTTGAGGGTATTTTCATTTGTCAATAAATGGCCAGTGGCATTTTTAATGATTATTGAATTTAGATACAGCTATGGAGATCTTTCTGAAACTTTAAACACAGGCTTCATTGTCAAACAGATGATGAAAAAAAACTTTTGAAAGCTCACTAAATACCCAGCACATATAATTAATGGTCCTTGTGAGCTGAATCCTATTCATGATTCAGTTGAAATGATTCATAGGGAGTGAATCAGTTTGTCTTAGAATAATGCAGACTTTACCGGATTACATAAATTTGACTTGATTTAATTTCTGGCATTAACTTAACTTTTCCATTTCATGATCACTTCATTAGATATATTATAGGGCTGCACAATATATTGTTTCAGCATTGATATCGCAATGTGATCATTCGCAATAGTCACACTGCTAGTATATGCAATGTTGAGTCTGGATTATAATTGATGATTTCGCAAGTGTTTTTGAGGCCTGTGACTGTGAGGGTTTTAAAAGCATTCAGATATAAAAAAACTCAACTGTTTGTAACTTTGACAAATTAACAAAGATTAATTTTATTGAACAGTTTATAAAACGAAGACTATGCAGTATTATTTTACATTTGATTATTCAATTACTGTACACCTTAATGACTCCTCGGAAAACAAAATAATGCTTTTTATTTAATTAGTATCTTTTTTATTGAGTTTATCTATGCTTGTAGATTGTTTATTATATTTTATGCACTTTTATGTCTAAAATGATAAATTCTTTCCAATTATTTAACTCATCGTGTGAATTTGTATTCATATCGCTATATGTATATATTATATATATTATATATATATATATATATATATATATATATATATATATATATATATAACAGAATGAAAAAATATGGCAATGTTAGATTTTTCCAATATTGTGCAGCCCTAATTTATTATGTAAAAAGCTGTTTACATCCAATGAAATATATTTATTAAAACTAAAACCAATGAATGTGTTGCATCTATCAATTTTCATGACATTTCCCATTCAATATTAACTAATAATAAATGTATTTAAAGATATATTATATATATTTTGCTTCCATAAACCTTTTTGCATGTAGCATTTTTGTTAACTTCATATTCATTTATTTTAGTTTTAGTTCACCCTATAATAGCCATGTATCCAATTAAAGCTATTAATATATTATAAAAAGTTGTTATATTTTTCAGGAATCTAAAAACTCTGAATCTGAAATCTAACTTTTTGAGGCATTTTTGCTCATTGTCATATATATAGTACACTTAAAATATGTATACATCACTTACTTTGCTGAATAGTTTTAACGCCTCTCAGCATAGTGGCAGCGAACACAAACAGGCAGCCGGTCTGGTCGAACTGCACCTCGCCCATAATGCTGAAGGACGCCCCGAGGCAGATGGGCATCATCGCGGTGTACTTGAGAATGTGGTGCTGCTTGCCCAAAATCAGCGCCGAGATCGCCAGCGTGAATAGCGGCGTCGTAGTGTAGATCATCTGCGCAAACGAAAGCTGCACATAATTGAGTCCCACGTTCCCAAAGGCGATGCTGGCGCAAAACGTCAGGCTCAGCAGGAACACTTTGCATTTGGCGCTGGTGGTCAGGTCCTGCTCGCCGACGCCTTTGTGCCGGACGACCCTGCTTTTGATCAGCCCGTAGTCCACCACTATTGCTGTCAGCATGTGCAGGGCCGACAGCAGCAGCGGGTATCTGAAGTTGTAGACGGCGAAGATCCATTTGTTGAGGCTGGATATGGTGGTGCCCGTCACGAGCCACACGGACACGGCGAACATGAGATGCAGCATTTCTGGAGCTCGCCGGCTCCTCTTGCCAGAGTCCCGGGTCTCCTCGCGCTTGGCGGAGCGGCCATCGGCGCTGATCATTGTCGCTTCATCTTCGCACCTGCGGGGCAAACACATCTTAAGTCGGCAACGAACATACATTATTCATCTTCGCATTCAATCAGTTGGTATCCGCATGAAAAGAGTCAGAAATGTTCCTTCAGTGTCTCTGTGTTAGGAAGAGTGCTATGACTGGTCTTAACGCGCTATAGCAACCGTGTGTTTTGGAAGCAGACAGTAAAAACATTCCGTCTTGTCTGCATACACGTGTTATTATGTGTTGCGGGTTTGGCTGGTGACGTAAGGCACTGACGGGAGTTTGTTTTGGGCATGAGCAGTGGTGGAGGTTCAGTCGGACGAGTCGGTTCGCTTGAATGTTTGTTCAATGCTTCGAAAGAGCTCATACCGTCATTGTTTGGCTCTTATGAGAATAATAACATTGTTATAAATTACTTTAGTTCACGATCTCTTTAATGAAAATGGTGTTTTGCTATTATATTAGGAGTTCTTATAGAAGTAAAATTTTCCTGTCTCACCAAAGAATTCACCATTGTCTTTGATGCTGTTCCTGCAGGTTGTATTACGCTGTTTAAAGGTTTGAACAGAGCTCCATCATACCAGCTCTTTGTGATTCGTTTGAAATAACAGTGGGTAAAAGGTTGTCTTGTTCCAAATTAAACTAACAAATCAATTTGTGCACTGTTTCAGAAAGAAGTCTTCTCAAAATCATATGTTATTACTAATTTTACAAATATTTCAACCTGGAGAAAAGTTTGGCTTTTGCCACACAAATACCTTATTATGAGTTAAATCAGTGAAGTGTCCTTTAAATTAATCCACAGATTCTACGCAGTGAGTTACTATTTAAAAAGATTTAAATCAGATATTGACACAATGTGCCCTTTCTGTTGTTTACAAAGTGAAACACTCTACATTTATTTTGGTACTGTACACAAAAATATTTTGGGGTAACTTTTGCAATTTGTGATTGAGTTTATTTATTTCAAAATTTCTTTGTTTTGGGGAAATGTGTTATTTGATTTTATTGATACAGACAACAATAAAGACAAAGCATTCTACTTCATAAATCTTTTACTTTTACTTGCTAAATACCACATCCATAAATGCAAATTCTCCAATAATAAACCACTTTCTAAGGTATTCTTAAAAGAATTGAAACAACATTTTGAAACACTAAGGCTAGGAAAACATTATCTTGTCATGCCCTATTTAAAATTCCCCTGTAACATCAGTACTTCATTTAGAATTACTTGCACTTAGTATTTTATTTTTATTTTAAGCTTTACTTTATATGTATTTCTTGTTCAACGTATTGTATTTTATGAGTATTGTACTGTTATTCTTGAGTATTGTATTGTTATTCTTTTTTCTTCTTCTTCTTTTCTGCTTTATCCCCCTGGCTTCCTCTATGCTCCTTCTACAGTTCACAATATTTCATTATACTGTAATAATTACTGACCAGTTACTGTTCAATAAAAAATAAAATAAAAAATAAAATTTTTATTAAATGGTGAGTGTAAGACTTGAATAAACCAGTGTCGTTAAAAGAAATAAATTTGCCACAATGTAAATTTGCTGCTAATTTGCTCACTTTCAGCCCATCTGAGAATAAATTGAGGTAATGTTGGTTTTATATTCCAACATTAATTCATTTTTGAATAGTGAAAACTTGGGGCATGCTCTCTATATGGTTTACCATGCTGCATTGAATATTTGGTCTGAAATCACAAGCAAGTATGACTTCAAAACAACATTAGCACTATTGAACTGACTGTGAACAGTGTTGTTCTTTGGCTGCTAATATTATTTTCCTACTTAAAATATGCAAAGAATACTTTTCTAACATTATATTATTAACGAGGTAGTCAGAATGTGCGAATATAAAACCAACTTACCTCAATCAAGATTAAGGTGACTCTGAGATGGAAACGGAGGAAGATTTCACCATAATCTCATTTGTTATTACCTACAAATTAAATATAAAACAGTATATTATAAGAATTTATTACCAAGCAGATCTACTGAATAATATAACAAAGCTGCAACTTGAGAAAACCAATGTAAATTCTTAGTTTTTCTGTAGATATATTAGGAATGGATTTGAGTAAATTGTTAATTTGAGTTATAAAGTTTCCTTTCGTTTGCAGAAAACAACTGTTAGCCAAACATGTTTTCAGTTTTTGTGTCAGGGTAAACTATCACTAATCAAAATTGATTTTGTTACTCTTTTTTAGTTAAAATTAGACAAGTTCAGCTTAATTATTAGTTGACAACTTTTTTGGTATTACATTGCTTTAACACTATACATGGTACTTCTTTAGAACATATTATTAAAATGTTATTTAGTAATAATTATGTATATTTTAATCATTTATTTTTTTCTGTGTATTTATTGTATAGACTAGAAAAATTTCCTTTTTTATTCTATGCCATGTTTTCAAAAATGGCTCTTTATCAATATTAGGGAAAGTTAGTCTATATTAAAAATAATTCATTTAAATGTTATGTTACTCACTAATGGGTAATTATTTTATTTAATTTAGAAACAGTGTAGCTCATTTCAAACTTGTATTAATTTATTTGTCTTCTGAACACAATGTAAAAAAAAATATAAAAGGTACATTGTTTTTAAACTACAGTAGTCAACATTCGAAGTGAATCAACAATGTTTTTCAAAATTGTCCTAAAACAACAATGGGTGTTGTTCAATAGTTTTAGGACAACTTTGATGAAAGGTGATGATCCACTTTAAATGTTGACTATTCACCCAGAACACTGATGATTTAAAATTGCATAGATAATATATATTTATATGTCCATATAAATCTACCATTTTAATCTAAGTTGATATTAATTAAGGCATAAATGAAATCTGTCATATAATGTGATGGTGTTTATTCAGAAAATAAGATGTATAAAATGTTCAATTCATACTAATAGTTTACAATCTCTGGAAGTTTTGGATTCATATGATAACGGAAGGGAGAAAGAATCTCAGATTTCACTAAAATATCAGAATAAAAACTAAAGTTAGAGGAGTTTAACAACATGGTGAGTAGCTAAATAATAAAGTAATTTTCAATAGCGAATGATTTACATTTTGAACCGACTCAAAAGAATCGAATTGTGCTACTGAATCATGACAGCAAGAAAATTTAACAAGCCCATCGACCAATTAGAAACTGGCTCGTGTTGCGCTACCTGTTTTGTATTGGCCGCCTCCGGATTATTCAAATACAGTATTAAAATGGTTCGCCTGTAAGCAAATCCTAAACAAATTGATTGTCAAACCGTCTGAACAGTGAGTCGCTGAATGTTTTTGCTGCTGACTTCACTGCGCTTTATGGCTTTTAGATTAACAGTGCAGCAAATGGTCGCTCTGTGGTCCATAATAGAGGCTTATTTCATCCGGGATCCCGTGGTGGGGTGCCTGAAACTGCGACGACCCTCCAGCACAGCCAAATCGTTCAAATGATGACCCAATGTTGACTACAGTAACTGAATTACAGTAACGATGGTCAGAGGCCGTATGTTTGTGTGTGCAAGAGTGACGCTGGCCGATGACGTCGAATCACCGCAGCGTCGCTATTTTGCTCCCGCTTGTAAGTGCAATTTCCATGTGAAGGCTATAATACAGTCCCTAATACAGTTTTATACTCTCGTTTTTCCTGAACCATATAAAGGACGAGCTTGTTTTGATAACCACATCGCACGCTAATAAGAGTCACGTAAAGTGCATTATACAAGCAAAACGTTTACAATAAGATGATAAATAACAACCTCGCGCAGCCGTTTAGCGAAAAAAATAAACGACCACAGTGTGTAACTCGTCAACAGCTTGTCCAAAAGCATTTCCCGTGTTTCTTACCGTATTCCCGCACTGCTGAAGCTGAATGTGTGTAATTATAGATGCTATCGGCCCTTTCGGTGAACTGCCAGTTGTTGCCAGATCAGCTGTGCATGACGTCACCGCGGAGCGTCTGTTCTGCTCATTCTGTGCGCTGCTGAAAGGTGACCATCCGCCACGGCACGTGGACTGTCCGTTTACAATAAAACGATACCTGGAGCTAAGGCTTATTTATGCATTAATAAGGAGCTCTTTCTTAATAAATGATACAGCATATGTGACTGTCATGAACCGTCATAATTATATATCTCGTAACCCAAAAAGAGGTCGGGATTTGATATTTATAATATAGATATTTATCAATTTATTCACTTTTTCTGCTGATGTGTGGATTTACAAATAAAGCTGATGTTGTCAGGGGCTTGGTGATTTTGGGGCCCAAAGCAATTCCAGCCATGGGGCCCAAAAGTTATAAAATGCATCTTTTGTACCCAATAATAATAATAATAATAATAATAATAATTATTATTATTATTATTATTATTTCTGTTTTTTCTTACATAAATCTCCTTTTCTACATTTTATCATTATGCAGAATAATAACATGTACAGCATCTTGTAAAACTTTTGAAACAATTTGTTGACTTAAGATGAATTCACAACTAAACATAATAAATGAACTATTTTGTTAGTAAATCTAAATCTTTACTGATTTGACTGCTGGGCTGATCCATGATTGAAGGTGGGGGACACATTTGTGCAGATATAATAATTACATTCCAATTTAATTTTTTAGACCCTCACCATACAAAATATGACAAAAAAAAAATAAAGTTTTATATGATCTATAGGTAATTTCTGGTATTTTCACAGATTTCCTGGGGCCCTAAGCGGCCGCTTACATTGCTTATTGGTTAAACCTGCCCTTAGATGTTGTACCACCCCCCACTTGTTGTTTTGGTTTATTATGCTTTTTGGACCATCATAAAAATTAACCCCCATTAACAACAACAACAAAAACATAAACGTGTCATATACACTGAAGCCGGGAGAATCTGAACTTTAATTTAATATATGGCATATTGGATAATTATAGTTCACATGTGGTTCATTTTTAATTATAAGCTTTACAATGAAATAAAAAAAATAAAAAAAGATTTTCTGAGTCTGATATTAGGTTGATTTTCGACATGGCCAAACTCAGTTAATATTAAAAAATATTATGGTTATTTTTCACGGAATATTCTTTACATTGTGTCAACTGAGTTATCACATGTTATAAACAGTTATCACAAAACATATGGTACATTTCTGTCCAAACAGCTTCCAAATGTAGATTTTGCATGATAAGTGCCATCTAATGTTGATTTAAAGTTATTTGAATATACAATTGTATATACTTTTGTATATACAATTGTGTTCATAAGAGGTGATTAACAAAGTGGATTTTCGTCCAGTAGATTTTAGGATATTTTGTTGTCAAGCTGAATAAATAGCTACTTGGTTTGAACAATTGTGTCTTGTATTTATTGTTATTTTATTAGAATCAAGACTACAACCATATTTTAATCATTGTTTTAATATTTTGAATTAGTTTTATTTTATCAGAATAAACAGCACTCGAAAAATGTGGAAAAAATATTAAAAGCCTTTACTGACATGGCTATTCCCTACGCGTTTCGGCATACACTTGCCTTCATCAGGGTAACCTGATACACTGATGAAGGCAAGTATTTGCCAAAATGCGTAGGCGCAGTTTTAAGGAATAGGCATGTCAATAAAGGCTTTTTATATTTTTCGAGTGCCTTGGACTGACTTTTGCTGTTTATTCTGATGAATCCCTCACCCAAAGAGTACCGGTAAATGATTTAAGCCACCCCCCTGAGCACTTTTTATTTGATTTTAGTTTTATTTTATTTTTTCATTTTAATTTTAGGAAAAGTTAGTAGTTTTTAAATTATGACTTCATATCATTTTATTTCGGTTACATTTTTGAATTATTTTAGTAGATAAAGTTAGTAGATAATATGAGAATTGTTTTATTGGCGACTTGTTAAAATAATGTCTATTTACCTTGTCCATTTGATGTTTTAAAAGGTAAAACTAAATAAATGAGTGCTTTTGTTAAACTTTCCTTTTAGCTAACTATAATAACTTGAGATGTATTTTATTAAGAGTTAGCTAAAATGCTGGTAATCGTTGACTTACAATTTTTCAATTACCACAGTTTAAAAAAATCAAAAAATCTGTCATGTTTTACTGAAGAAAAAAACACACCTACAAATAAAACTAACATGGTTCACAGTAGGACTGAACAATATAACTTTAAGCATCGATATCACAATGTGTGTATCCGCAACAGTCACCTCGCAGGATTAGATTATTTATTAAAGATTAAAATATAAAGATATTATTGAACTTTATTTTTTATTATTGCATAAAATGATACAATAATGACAATATTATTTTTCGTTTGATTGTTCGATTTCTATATTTGAAATAAATCATAAAGCACAGTTTATTTTACTTTTATTTGTGCTCTGTTGTATTTATAAATGCTTGTAATTTATTATATTTATGCTGATGCACTGCATAGAAAAAGGCTTGATCAGCCTAGTCAATCTAAATTATCTTTCCAAATAGAGCTATTCAAATCATCTGGTAACATTATATACATTGCAGCAAAACAAAATATCGCAATGTCAGATTTTTCCAATATCGTGCAGTTCACGGTGTGTGTTTGAATTCTTATTTTGGGTCACCATACTTGACCACATGCCACGACTTTCCTTTTTCCTACATTCCTTTACCCTATTATTTTTTTAGGGGGCATAACATAAAACAAACCAACAAAACCTCTTTGATAACCCTTGAATTATTACATGCACAATTATTGTTGTCAGCCTTCTTTTGAATACGACATATATAGATTCCTATGACAACCAAACAAACCATTTACTGTGAAAAACAGAGAGATGAAGTTCAAGAATGGTGAATTTTAAAAGTCTTTAGATTGCAATATCCAGCATATTCAACATCATAATCAAGTGATCTAACCCTAATACTCATCTTGTAGTGGTTGATTAATACAGAGTACATTGGAAAGTGTCATTTTTGCATTGCTTGTGGTTCCAATCACACAACACGTTACCTTTGGTTAAGAAAAACTCAAACACAGTCATTAATAAACATCATGTTCAATCAGTCCTTAACATTGTACATACTGTACTACAATATTCCATCATATACACTCTACCTAACTGCTTTTAATGCCCAAATAGTTTAGTAGAGTTTACCTTCGCCCTCATTTTGGTTACAGTTTACGGTCAATATTCCACTGTTCCTTGCATCGTGAATGACATATGTAGCATATATGTACTTTAGCAGCTAATATTTGAAACAAGAAAGTATTGCCACCACAAAATGCTAGATATTAAAAACACAGCAACAGCCAAAGGTTCGCGAACAACCTAAAAGGTGACCTGATGCAGTGTTAGACAAATGCTCTATTAGCAAATCTGTTGAAGTGCATGCCTAATTTGCATAATTCAACAAATCTGCGCTGCATGCAGTTGAGTCATTTTGAATGACCTGCAATAGCTCATCTGTCCAAAAATAAATCAATAAATGTGCAAGTTTATCATGTTTGCAAACATTTAGTCACGACTCTAGATGGAGAATCTCAGTTAAGCCTTAATTCATCACTGACACAATGACATTTACATAACGCTTGTGCTAAATAACTAAACGGGCACCTAGAATAGAATTCTCACATGAAATATTGAATAAATCAGCCTTGATAATAGTTTTTTTTTTTGCAGAAGCAACATCAATTTACTGATGTGGAGTCTATCTAGGTTGTTCATGGAGCGTAACTACTATCTATTCTACAGCTCAATGGAGGAACACAGTCTTGAGGGCCCTCAATCTTAATGCTTCATAAGTGCGCTGAACGTCTTTTATCACACAATGGTGGATATTATACAGTTGACCTGAAGCAAACCAGGCTTGAGGAAGAATCTTTTGCCTGGTGAAGTGTTACATTCCCCAGATCATTAACATTATCAGTGTGTGTCACTGGGACATTTATAAAGTGTTAAACCTATTGTGCTTTTTGCTTTTTTTGTTCATGCAATATGAGTTTACCTGCCTCAATACAGGCGAACAGCAAAGTAAGATATATATTTATACACACGAGGGTGCCTTAGAAGACAGAATGTGTATATTCTGTGCATGTTTGAGATCCTTGGAAAGGGAAAACATTGGAAAGCAGTTTTCAAGGATTATTGGAATGGCAGGCTGGTCCTGGTGGAGGAGAGAGGCCTTAGAAGATGGCAGGACACTGACTCCAGTCCTGTTTGTCTTTGGCTTCCCAGTAGCCTCCTTTGTACATGAAGCTGCTCTCACCTGTCTCTAGGTCAGTCCTTTTCATAAACCAGATGGGCTGGTAGGTCTCCACCTCCTTCCCTGTTAAATCCCAGACACAATGTGTTAGGTGACGTAATGGGATAATAGCCTGCTGTTTAGAGTACACTCAGTGGCCATTTTATTAGGTACGCCTGTTAACTGTAAATGGGGCTGTATGAAAGTGTGTGACTCTTCCAAAGCATAAAAATTGTGTAATGGCTTTGCAGATATTTAAGAAACATGCTAAATGAGCATCCTTGTTTATTTGAAAAACAATGCTAGAGTCATTTATTCTCCTTTGAAAAGGAATGTCTATCTTTGTTTTGGTCTCTATAACCAGCCCACAGCCAGATTACTTAATTATATTTCAACACCCCGGGTTGCCTTGGTCATCCTCCGGAATGAGATGCAGATTTAAAAATCCACATGGTGATTTGCAATTAGAAAATAATACAAATATTACAAATGTAAACATTAGCTGAACAGCTTACAGTCAAAGTCCCTTTAAGGCAAGTAATTTCACTCGGCGATCATCTTTGAAATGCCTCACGGGCAGTATGCTCAGGCATTCTGTCGGAATGGGGAAACATCAATGTGGTTGGGAGAGTGTGGTCGAACACCCAGGAAGGTGGGAGAGCAAATAGAGACACCGGCGGCTGGTCAGTAGCCCAATCAGAAATAATTAATAACACCTGTTTTCTCTAGAAATCAGGCCAAAGAGACACCGTCTTAAGCTGCGGTCACACTTGACTTTTCCTCCCATAGACTTCCATTCATACGCACGCGAATGCGTCAGACCGGAAACGCAAGGTCATGCGTCAAGTTTCGCAGGTTGCTGCGGTGCAAAGTTCAAGCTTGGTGAACTCTGACCTGCGAAATCGCATCACTTGACTGCGTGAGACCAATCGAGGATCAAAACATGACCTCTCTGGACAGAAATTTAAAATATGGAGCAATTGCTCGCTTTTTTTAATGTCTAATCATCTTGTTTAATCCCGCCTCTTTTCGCAGCGCGGCACGACAGAATTTCGCACACACAAAGCACAGTGTGACCGCAGCTTCAAGCTGCAGTCACACTTGGCTTTTCCTCCCATAGACTTCCATTCATACGCACACGAATACGTCAGACCGGAAACGCAGGGTCATGCGTTAAGTTTCGCAGGTTGCTGCGGTGCAAAGTTCAAGCTTGGTGAACTCTAACCTGCGAAATCGCATCACTTGACTGCATGAGACCAATAGAGGATCAAAACATGACCTCTCTGGACAGAAATTTAAAACATGGAGCAATCGCTGGCTTTTTAAATATCTAATCATCTTGTTTAATCCCGCCCCTTTTCGCAGCGCCGCACGACAGAATTTCGCACACACAAAGCCCAGTGTGACCGTAGCTTTAACTACCAAACTGTCATAAAAGCACACGTCTGGTCCGAGATTGTCCCCCGGAGAAACGTCAGTCTATAGCGATTGATGAGTGGCTGGCTCCTGTACTAGTAGGCTGGGCTTTATTCGCTATATTGACCGTTACACTTTTCCCCATTCAAAACTATACGAGTGACATAGACATATATATATATATAGTCTTTGTTGCAGTGTACGGCTCAATCATTAGGCATGCTCACTTCTGCTTGTGTCACCAATCTGGCAACCTGTGTGTACTTCCAGTCATCGAAAAAAAGGGAAAACTCTCTCTAATGTTTTTGAATTTGGACTCCAATAACTAGTTCATCCACTAGGTGTCTAAATGTAAGAGACATGTATAGACACGTATAGTAGTATATATTCAGCCAATCAAATGTCAGTAACTTTATGCATCTAGGCATGCTGATGTGGTCATGAAGAACTGCTGAAGTGCAAACTGAATATCAGTATGGAAAGAAGAAGCACTTGATAGAAGAAAGAAAAAGTTCATTTAACACTTAACTTTTTTTCATCTCAAGAACCATTTGACTCAAGTGACTTTAAGCGATTTTGAATGTGGCACATCAACATTGGCACATTGGCTAAATTCAACTAGATTCCCCAACCATCAGGATTTTTGGGACGTAGTGAAACCATGGATGTCCAAATAGCTCCTAGCAAAGTGCACCTAATAAAGTGGCCAAAGAGTGTAAATGAGTGTAAATGCTCACCCTCTTCGAGTGCGAGGTTGGCCTGTGCATCTCTCTTCCTTCTCTCCAGTCTCTGACGCTCCTCCAAACGCTGTTTCTCTGTGTTCGCTTCATCCCACAATCCAGCCTCCATCAGCCGCTGGTCAGGCCGCAGACGGCTGTCAGTAGGGGCTATACCGTCCTCCAGCTCATTTAGAGTCAACGCCAGAGAAGAGAAGAAATACATGTTCTCTGCATTCTCACTGGACTCACAGAACAGGACAAAGGAGAGTACAGAAAGAGAAGTTTACCAAACACACAAGTTAAACATACAGAATGACTGATTGATTGACAGACAGATGATAGATCGATAGACAGACAAAAAATAGATAGATATATACAGTGCATCCAGAAAGTATTCATAGCTTTTTCCACATTTTTTTGTTACAGGCAGCCCTATTCCAAAATGGATTAAGTTCATTTATCCTCAACATTCTACACACAATACCCCATAACGACAATGTTTTTTTTTATTTGTTGCAGATTTATTAAGAACAAAAAACCTGTTTAATAGGATTTAGGTCTGGGCTCTGGCTGGGCCACTCAAGGGCATTCACAGAGTTGTTGTGAATCCACTCCATTGATATTTTGGCGGTGTGCTTTGGGTCATTGTCCTGCTGGAAGATGAACCGTCACCCCAGTCTGAGGTCAAGAGCACTCAGAAGCAGGTTTTCATTCACGATGTCTCTGTACATTGCTGCATTCATCTTTCCCTCTATCCTGACTAGTCGTCCAGTTCCTGCTGCTGAAAAACATCCCCACAGCATGATGCTGCCACCACCATGCTTCACTGTAGGGATGGTATTAGCTTGGTGATGAGCTGTGCCTGGTTCTCTCAAAACGAAATGCCTGACAATCACTCCAAAGAGTTCAATTTTAGTCTCATCAGACCAGAAAATTTGGCTTCTTATGCTCTTCTTCAGAGTCCTGGTGGTTCCAAACATCTTCCACTTACGGATGATGGACGTCACTGTACTCATTGGAACTTTCAGAGGAGTAGAATTTTTTCTGTAACCTTCCCCAGCCTTGTGCCTTGAGACGATCCTGTCTCGGAGGTCCACAGACAATTCCTTTGTCTTCATGCTTGGTTTGTGCTTTGACAATCAATGTCAACCCTGGGACCTTATATAGACAGGTGTATGCCTTTTCAAATCATGTCCAATCAACTGAATTTATCACAGGTGAACTCCAATTAAGCTGCTAAAACATCTCAAGAATGATCAGTGGAAACAGCTCCATTTAGATCTTTATGGCAAGGGCTGTGAATACTTATGTACATGTGATTTTTTATTTTTTTTTATTTTTAATAAATTTGCAAAAAATCTTTTTTCTCATTGTCATTATGGGGTATTGTGAGTAGAAATTTCAGGATATAAATGAATTTAATCCTTTTTAGAAAATGGCTATGACATAAAAAATGTGGAAAAAGTGAAGCGCTATGAATTCTTTCCGGATGCACTGTATATAGATAGACAGACAGACAGATTGATTCTCACGGGAGAGGGTATTTCTTCCACAGTAGTTTTGGTGGTAGGGTCTGATAGACAGTTTTCTGTTTGCCTTCAGATCCTCCGCAGCCATGGCTGCTCTCTATGATCTTTGCACTCTCCATTTTGTCATCCCACGTTCCAGAGAGAATGTAGTGTGCGCTGCCTTCACCGTCCGTCACAACGCCTGTGACCTGCAGAAGGACACACAAACACACACACTTACACGTATCGGCCTGCAGAGGGCAGCAGCACACAGCCCTGCACTTCACATGCTGGAATATTCAGACTGAATGAAGGCGATTGATGCACAGACTGACCTTGCGGGGAACATCTCTGGAAAAATAGCTGTAGGGGGAGAATTTGAGGTGGCATGTGTCCTTGCTCCGGTGGTTCACTATTATAATGTCTCCAGACTGCATCAAAACAAAGAGTGGTACATTAATATTAATGACAGAGCTACGCCGAGTGTGGCTTAGAATAAAGAGCCGTGAAATTAATATTTATCAAGGAAGTTAATATGGTCTGTTTTGATGTCATGCTTTGATTGTCAATTAATTTTAACGGCATTTCCCCACCGAATGAATTTTAGAGCCTTAATAAGTGCTTCCTGTTTCCTCTGCAGGGGGAGGACAGATGGAGGAGAACAGAGTCTATGGTGAATTTCTCCAACAGATGGAGTGCTGAAGATGAGTCATGCTACACCACACAGATGAGTCAAACTGCAAATTTTAATCAAAATTGAAATTTCTGTAATCATTTAATCACCCTCGTGTTGCTGCAAACACTCTTGACTTTGTCAAACCCAATGTGACACATCTGACACATCAGATGGTGCCATAAAAGCTACAGTAAAGATTAGCATTTAGTAATTATTTGAAGCTGTTTTGTTGTTGGGAGTGGCACGGTGGCTCAGTGGTTAGCACTATCGTCTCACAGCAAGATGGTCGCTGGTTCGAGTCCCAGTTGGGTCAGTTGGCATTTTTGTGTGGAGTTTGCATGTTCTCTCCTTGTTAGCGTGGGTTTCCTCCGGGTGTTCCAGTTTCCCCCACGGTCCAAAGACATGCGCTATAGGTGAACGAAATTAACTAAAATGGCCGTAGTGTATGTGTGGGTGTATGGGTGTTTCCCAGTACTGGGTTGAAGCTGGAATGATATCTGCTGTGTAAAATATATGTTGGATAAGTTGGTGGTTCATTTCACTGTGGTGACCTCTGATCAGGGGCAGATTTAACCTATAAGCAAGGACATCTGGGGACCCCCAATAAATATCTAGAAGTATACATTATACCTATAAACTATATATAACATAGTTTTCTATCATAATTTGTATGAGAGCCAAACAAATCTAATATAAATATTATTTAATATACAATAAAATATATTATTATTATAATGTAATGATAATATTATGAACAAATTTTTATATATTTATTATTTTTTGTTGTAAATTCATTTTAAGAAATCTGATTATTTAAAATATAAAGCTTACATTAAAATAAAATGTAGATCAAATAAATAAATAAATTTTCAATAAAAGTAAAAGCGGTGCATTTCAGGACTTGGGGCCCCTTGGCTAGAGTTGCTTAGGCCCCCAAATCACAATATCCGCTTCTGCCCCTGATGAATTAGGGACTAAGCTGAAGGAAAATGAATGAATGAATGTTTTGTTGATTAAAGGCGCCATGACATCTAAATGTACTCTCCATATTTTTATATGTATACAGTAGTGCTATGTAAATACTGTTTTAAATTATGTGTCTGTGCAGTTCATTATTTTGTAAAAATTCATAATCTTTTAATCAAATACCTTCCCGCCTCCCTCGAAACATTTTCTTCACTTCTGGTCACATGGAATGCCTTCAGTGTGTCTAGTTTCTGCCCTGCAAACTGACATTCAAATCTTCCTCCATTCTGTTAGCAATGTTCCTCCATTTTGTTAGCAATCTTCTAATGATCCAATCGGTTCCCAAAGGACAAAATCGTGCACCACCCTACAGTTTACGTATTATGCTGACTTTAAGGGTCATAAAATGAGACCTTTTTTCACATTTAAGAGGTCACTGTACTGTAAAAACTGTAACAGAACTCAATACTTAAGCCGCGATCACACTAAATTTGTGCTTGTGAAATGTTGTTCAGTGCTGTGAAAAGGGGCAATATAAAACAATATGATTAGACATTAATAAAAGTCAGCGATTGCTCTATATTTTAAACTACTGTACAAAGAGGTCACGTTTTGATATTATATTGATCTTACATAATCACGTGATGTGATTTAGCAGGTCAGAGTTCATCAAGCTTGAACCTTTTTGAAATGCAATAAAAGCTTGCATTTCTGGTCTGCCGCATTCACTTGGATATAAAAGGAAGTCTTTGGGGTGAAAAGTACAGTGTGACCACGGCTTTATTTGTTAGTCTATAAACAGCTTATATAGGTTGTTTTCACATGACGTCATTGATGACGCGCAAGACTCTGATGAAGGGCAGGAAGTGATTTCTCTACATTGGAATCACTATCAGGAGATAAAAATGTTCATGTTTTGTGTTGTTTATAATTGTTTAAATCAGCCAAAATGATAAATACCAAACAGCTATTGAAAAGTTTTTGCTCATAAAGGGGGGAAATTTCAAGAAATTGGCTTAAAAACAAGGAAAAAGTGGCATGTAATAAACATTTATTCAATACATCCATGTGTACAAACTTTTTTTGAACGCAATCCTCAAAACAGTCATATAATGGTGTGTGACTGTCAGATGACACGCTCCATAGTGATAAACAGACGCTGTTTCCCAAACGGATTCTGTACACGCGATTTGAAGCTGAGCGAAAGTCTGGGTTTTGGGTGCGTGTTTGAACAGACATATACACATAATTAATAATACTAACATCTAAAGATGTCGATCTTGGTGGGTTTTTTTCAAACACAACTAGTTTTGTCTTAAATGAGCATAAACCGTTAGGAAAGCAATCAAATGATTTCATTATAACGTTAGATTTATTTATTTATCATTTTTAAAGTGACGCCTGTTATTTAATATAATCAAACAAAAAATCCAAATAAATTTGATTCATTCATTGCTCTTTAATCAGAATGTGCAAGTTATACAGTGAAGAAAGGATTAATGAGATTTGATATCTTAATTCTATATCTTTATAATAGCTATTAATTTTAATAAGCATATTATGGTGGTCATAACCCTCATTCTCCTATCTCAATGTAGACGGGTATGCCAGAACCACGTGATTGAAAACAACCTATTGAAGTCAATGTCAAAATGGCGGTTTGTGAATGTTTGGGACTGTAGCGATTGGGGCGGGGCTGAGAGCCGTGGGAACGGGTGAGGCCGGTGCTTGAGTGATAACGAGAAGCACCTGTTATGAGATGCTCGGAGGAGCTCTGAATAATAAAAGAAGGAGAGACAGCAGTAGAAGACAAGAGAAAGGACCAGACCTGGAGATTTTAGTTTGGCGGTAGCAGTGAGGAGCTGTGTGAGGAGCAGTGAGGAGCTAAGTGAGCGGCCTGTTTGTTTTATTTTTTCATTATTTCACTATCGGTTCTTTGCATCCTTTATCCCAAAGGCCAGATGGTCATTAACTTACAAACACCTTATTACATAATAGTGTGACTAAACTCCGCCTCCACTAAAGATCAACGCCCACTTCTGCATCACTGCCTAATTAGCCCCACCCTCTGATTTACTTTGCAATATATATACACATTACGAGAGGCAAATGCAGGTGTACCTTAGAAATCAAACCTTCCTTCTGATCCCAACATTAGAAAGATTGAGAAAACTTTATTTTTAATGAAGTAAGGGGGAGTTTAATGCATAGCAGACGCAGTGTAAAACTGAGTACTTACTTGATCAATCCATAGCTTGCCCACAATAATATTGTGCACGGTGGAGGTCACCTTGCTCCACACATAATGATTCCCACTGGTGTGGAACTTAAGGTGAATGTTGCCTGCAGAGAGCAAAGAGAGCCATTAAGAGCACATAATAGCAGGAGGATGAGAAATGTTAGTGGAAATGAAAGTGAACAAGGTCGCTCTGAAAATAGCTCAAAGCTGCAGTATAAAAGGCTGAGTAAAAATAGAAATTATGAAGCAAGGTTTACCTAATGCAGCACTTCTATACATGTACTTCATATCTGTGTAGAATGACTGTAGTTATTAATACAGCTCTAATAGTTCGTGATGGATCACCTAATGGCATGATGGAGATATATTTGCCACGAAATTTGCTGTCAATGGTGATTTCCTGCCACAGAGTCCAGCCTCGCTGTGAAATGACGTGATGTGCCGCTGCTGGAGGATGATGACTGATCTGAAAGAAACACAATCTGTCAAAATGTGTGTGCAATCTCTGACAGCATTTTTATTAAAAGCGAAGTAAAATATGTGCTATATGTTTTCATTATTATTTAGATACGAACAGATGTTCAAGACTTTGTCAGTTGGATTTATGTAATGTTTGTAAAGAAGACATGTATGCTCGCCAAGAAGGCATTTATTTGACCAACAATACTAGTGATAAAGAAATATTATGAAATATTCTAACAAACATGGTTTTACTGTAGTTTTCAGTGTTACACAGTCTTCTGAAATCATTCTAATATGCTGATTTGTTGGTCAAGAACTTATTTATTAATTTAATAATATAAAGAATATTATTAAAATAAATTATATTATACATATTATAATACTGTAATATTAATATATTTCAGATATATAATATACAAATATTATACTTTGTAATAATAATTATAAATATTAATAAATTTTATATATATATATATATATATATATAATTATAATTAACATACATTAAAAATATAAATATTGAAAATATAATATATTGAATATAATATAAATTTTTTTAGGTAAACAATTGATTTAATATGTGTTTTAATATATTTTTATTATAGTTGCAACTATTCCTATTTTTTCCCAAACTGGTAAAAAGGTGTAGAATAACAATTTATTTCTGAATTATTATTATTTGCATGATTATTTTTGAATTTATTTTCATTATATAATGCTTATATAATGCAATTACCATCAAACATGCCAATTAAAAATGAAAGCAGCACAAGTGAGTATTTTTACAGAGTGTTTCAACCTCCTAGTTTCAGATTTGCTTTAAATTAAACCAACCAGTTTGGGCTAATATTTCTGAATAATAATAACAACCACTCTTAAAGGTGCAGTAGGTAAGTTTGACACCCAGTGGACACTCCTGGTTCAAAACACTTGCAAGTGCAGGTTGCCAGATTGACAACAGGAGTGTGCCAGACTATCAAGCCTAAAGACTGATTTAAACCATGTCCTATATAAAAGCAAGGGTATGCGATAGAAAGAATATTCTCCATATTAAAAGAAGTTTTGTTCTAACCAGTGCCTAAAAGTGATATATTATAAAGGGCTTCTATTTCTTGAAGCTGAACGACATGATAAACTCACAATGATCACCTTGGGTAGGCTACACCTCATGTGCTTTACTCAGTGTTAAATGCTAATTATGTGAGTTTGAATGCCATTTTACATGACATTTATTTCCATATACTGAAAGCAGCAGTAGATAGTTTAGCTCAGATTGTGAAAATAAAAGAAATCGTTTGAAATTTAACTTTAGAACTGTGAGTGCAAGCCAACACATATCAGTGATTCAGCATGTACATTTAATAATGTTAAAGAGTCTTAATATATATTCATTAGATTATAAATCGTACCATTTCATTGTAGTGCAGTAAATGCACTATTCTGTGGGCTTCTGTTTTAGCCAAATTGCTTATCACTGCAAATAGTCACGTAGCGTGCTGTTAGGACATAAGATTACAATGTAACCTGCTCACCT
Source organism: Danio aesculapii (assembly GCF_903798145.1). Taxonomy (NCBI): domain Eukaryota; kingdom Metazoa; phylum Chordata; class Actinopteri; order Cypriniformes; family Danionidae; genus Danio; species Danio aesculapii. The sequence continues at coordinate 20,506,716 of NC_079444.1, forward strand.
AATGTTTACTTTGTAATATTGATATTATTTGCAAACCTCATGTGGAACTCTGAATCTGTCTCATTTCGGAGGCTGTTACTGTCCATCAAAGGTCGCATTTTGGTCATGGACACATATTTTGAGAGAGTTTCTAACCAAATCAAAGTGGTTTTCCACCAAGCTAACTCGGGGTTCTGAAGTATAATTGGCTAAAGTTGCATTGGGTAGGTTAAAGGCCCCAAAACAAAGACAGATGCATATTTTCAAAGCAGAATATCTGACTTGTTTTTTAGATAAACAAGAATGTTTACTTAGCATGTTTCTTAAATATCTGCGAACATATTATGGTATTTTTATGCTTTAGAAGAGTACATTTTTTCTCAGCAGTATAGTTTTGACGTTTACAGAATATATTTTCTGTAAAATACTGCATAGTCAATATTTATTCATAAGAATAACTGTGTGACTATGAGTGTGGTTTCAGACCTGTTCACAGATGGAGCGGTATCCGTACTCCTCCAGCCGGTCCAGCTCATAGGTCTCTCCCAGCAGAGGGTTGAAGGGCTTCCCGGTGCGGTGGATGGTGGTTGAATAGGATGAGACAGAGAAAGCAGCCACTAAACACATCTGCTCTAAAGACGATTCGCAGCGTGCCGCTCGGTCCAGCAGCTCACTGTACTCCAGATCCTCTGTCAAACGCTGCAGCATTGACAGCGGCTCGTTGAAGTTCACCTGCGAGTGTGCATTCACACCTTTCATACTAAGAAGTTCCATAACCCAACATTATATAAGACACTAAATCTGAGATGCTCTTACAGGCATGGGTATTTTGGAGAGCTCTTTGCCAATGCAGTTCTTCATGATGCTCCACAGGTTGAGAGAGTAGTTTGGTTTATCCGGGATGCGGTGGCGTCTTCCTCGGCGCAGGTAACTACCAGAACCATCCTGTCAACAGAGAAAATTATCTGCTGAACAAATATGGTGCACTTTACCTAGGCAGAAAAAAGGTTTCACACTTGTCATTTAGAAGTGGGGACAGCACCACTTTTAATCGAGGGTTATGAAAGCCTTTACTGAATTAGCATTTTGACAAAAGTTTGGAACTGGTCATTAGTTCATCCAAAAATGAAATTTCTGTCATATTTACTCCCCCTCCTGTGGCTCCAAACCTTTTGGAACACAAATAAGATATTTTGAAGAATGCTGGGAATTGATAGCCATTGATTTTCGCTGATTATTTTCCTACTATCAGTGGCTCAGTAAATGTCGCTATACGTGTCCAACATTCTTCAATATCTTCTATATTTTTCAACAGAAGAATGAAACTCATATAAGGTTTGGAGTTAATTATTAGTCTTATTTGTGAATTAAACTATCAGGGTTTCCCACTACTTTATGAACAGCAGATTTAAAGACTTTTTAAAGCACCACTGATTTCACAATAAAGCACTTTTCTTAAATCCCTTAGCATATTTAATGCCATGAAACTCCTTACTGTACTTAACATTTCACTTACACATAATATTTACATTAAAATATCAGAGTGATGATGATTTTTGAATGTGTCCTTTTCAATAATGTGGACTTTTTTAAACAGTCATGTTCAAAGAGCTTTAATTAAATGTGTTGAATTCACAATTTGCAATAGTTCTTGTACAGAATTTTAATTTAAGATTTGTACATTAGGAATTTATAATTTTTTAGTTCTGTTTTTGACAGCAGCAAAGTACAATTGCTGAAATAACAAAAAATAAACATACCAGCATAAAAAAAAAAATTCAAATTTAATTCAAGTACTTTCCAGTCCCTGAATCTTTAAAGTACTTTCAAGAATTTTCAAACATTCAAGTACTTTACAGAAGTACCCTTGATGAACTCTGGGAGTCCTGCAAGAACGCTTAAGAAGTTATTTGAGTCATTGCAGAGATGTGTGGATGCAGTCCTCCAAGCTCATGAGAGTCATACACAATATTAATTCTTTTCCCACTGCACCATGACATTATATTCTATACTGTACATTATTTCTGTTAAGTGACAAGACTTTTGTAGTGGTAAAACCAGACCTTACTGTCCTAATTAAATAATTGAAATCAAGGCATGATCATATTTTATCATATTTTATTTAGGCAAAATAAGCGTAACCTAGAGGCCTTTGCCTTTTATATAAGCCACTTCTGATACCAAATGATCAACCAGAAGTCAAGTTATTATTTGTTGTTCCTAAAATTGAATAGGCTACAAGACTTTTGTCAGGTAGTATATATATACACACACACACATTATATATATATATATATATATATATATATATATATATATATATATATATATATATATATATATATATATATATATATATATATATATATATATATATATATATATATATATATATATATATATATTCATATATAGTTTTGGTGAATTGCAGTGTGCAATTTTGGGAAGCTTTGAAGCTTTTAACTGAATTGCAATACTTTTGCGAGAATGAACGACTACTGAAACAGAGGGATTTCATGACACTTTAAGTTGTTCAGTGTTATTTTAGCATGTGTATGGATGTATTATTAATAATTAAATGCCCAAACTCACATTGTCGTCCTGGCTCCAGTTACTAGATAAACTTCCACTGGTCACGCTCTGGTTACTGCTCAAGAGTCTGAGAGACACACACACACACACACACAAAAGCACAGGATGAACTATCATCTGCCTCTTACTGTAAACATGCAATGTGCAAGCAACACTAAAAGGAAGATCATGCATTATTCAGACACAAGTTAAATACACACATAAACACATAAAAAGAAATGAGGAGACCACTTGGCAATTCACAATTTCTCTGGATTTACTACAATGTATGTGTTTGAGATTTGTTTTACATTTGTTTTATTCTGTAAAGGTATGAGAACTTTTTATCCAAATTTCAAACCAAATATTGTCACTTAAAAGTTTATATTTGTACAATTACAAATACATTGTATTTGTACAAAATACTTAACTCTTATAGCTTTAAAACATCTGTATTGTTCTGTCAAAAAATAAATTTTAAATAAATATGTCTGAAAATATGGCAACCTTTTGTTTTTTTATGGAAAAGGGGTCTAAATGAAAACAATTTTATTTTAAATTTGGAGAAAATGTCATCAGTGGTTTATAGAATAAAACAAAAAATGGCTGTGTATTATTTGTCTTTTTTATGTGTTAGTGATTGGTCAGGTGGTTAGTGATTGCCATTGACTATCATATGTATGAACCTGTGCTGTGAGTGATTGTCCGCAGGCACTGTGATGAAGGCTGGAGAATCTTCCATGGCATCAAAGAACTCTATGTCTTCATTCTCTTCACTGGATTCTCCCTCCGGTGTTCCCTCTGCTGCTTCTGAAGAAAAATAATAGACACATTTATTGATGGGTCAGCATTTAACTGCTTTAGTGAGCATTGCATTTTAAGTCTAAATAAGAAAGTAAAGTAAACCTAAATTAAGATCAACATGCCAATATATTTAGTATTTGTCAATCAAATTTATGCTGAGTTGCATTTCAAAACTATTAAAATGTAAATAATTTATTCCTAGATTTCTTTGAACATTTTAAATCCAGAATGACAGAAACACTTCCACCTCCATTCAAAGATTTGGAGTCAATTTGGTTTTTAAACTTTTGAAAGTCTATTATGCGCACTAAGGCTGCATTAATTAAATGTAATTAATTATATTTTAATTAAATAATTATATATTGTAGAAATATAATTACAGGCTTTCAGTTTTATATTTTCATATATTTAAAAAACTTCCATTTTTAGCATTCATGTTGAATAAAGACTTAATTTCTTGCAAAATAAATAAATAAATAAATAAAACCTTAACTTTGAAATGCTTGTGCACATCAGCACTATTGAAAAACTTAAAAATACTAGAATATATATATCACATGATCAACTTTTAAGGTTTTTTTTCATAGAAAAAAAACAGCTTGGACGTTCTGTGAACCATCTCAGCAGAAACAAAGTCTCACGATTGTGTGTGCTGGGTGACTCTCTCCAGGCTCTCTCCAGACTGTTGTGCTGTTTGGCTAGCTGCTCAATGGTCTCCTCCAGGTGGTGGCGCTGTTCCCTCTCATACTGCAATGCACGCTGCCACCGCCGGCTGTGTGCCTCCGCTAGATCCACAAAGTCCTGACAGGCCTGTTACAATTAAAATTTATAACCATTATTAAATTCATAACCACTCTTTTTTTATCACTTTCATTTTTTTCATATTATACCCGTTTTTACAAGTCTCAGGTGTCCCTCAGTGTCTGTGATGTTTCAGCTCAGAGTACCTCAAAAACATTAATTATGCAATACTGTAAATGCCTAATTTGAAAAAAAAAAAAAAAACATGCATATTTTATGTGTCTCTTTAAACGCAAATGAGCTGCTGAGCCACACCCAAGCCCCTCCCCCTTCCATAAGAGGGTGGAGTCTTTACAGGTTGTGCTTCTGTGAGTTTAACAAAAAACACAAGAAAGCTGTATTGATTTTAAAGCCCTGTCAGTTTAAACTCCTGATAAATGTTTTTCTAAGACACAAGACTCAATCTGCACAGAGAAAGATAGCTGTCAGTGATAAACTAAGTTCTCTTTTAGGGTGTTTTCACACTAGCACTTTTGGTCCGCACCCACGTATATTTGACGTCAGAGTTCGGTACATTTAGCTAGTGTAAACAATGTCTTCTGAACTTGGGGTGCACACCCACAAACCATACCCGAGTCAGCCTGAAAGAGGTGGTCTGGGGTACGGTTTGTATAAATGCAATCGTACCAAATAACGGAAGTACAACAAACTTTAGTTTTCATAATGTTCATTTGTGTGTATGTCTGTGTATCACCTAACCTTACCTTGGCGACAAGCAGGACTGACCCAGTGCAAACACAGTAATAATGTCTGTTTGTCTACTCCAAAAACAACTTCTGCAGATATTGTGCATTATCTGCAGATAATTTTCTGAACATTTTTTATATTTTTGCGGCAGATAGACATAAGTCGCTCTCTGTATGTTACCAAAACCAAAAGATGCAATAAAAGCAGAATGACCACAGTGTATACGTCTTTCCATTTTGGCGCCTTGGATTTCGTGGCCTTCCATCACCTAGCAACAGCTGTACACACAACAGCAGCTCAAAGATGCAAGCAAACCGGGATTTAGAAGGAAAAAGACACAAACCGTGTGTGAACACAAACCAGCCGAAAAGGTGGCGGGGCAATCAAACTTAGGTTCGGACCAGGTAATTGAACCAATGTGAAAGCACCCTTAGTTACTCAAAGTTTTGTAAAAAGCACATAAATATCACATGGTCACATCATGTTGGGTATGTCTGTGAATGGAAAATTAACTATTAGTTGTAAAGTAATTGTTTACATGAATCTGCTATATTAGCGATTAAAATATTACTTATCTAATTAACGTTAGCTTGTTTACAGTAGCTTGTTGCATAGTGCAGTGCAACAAGTCAAAGTTGTTTTCTATCCATTGTTTTATTTGTGACGACTTGGCATAATTTCAGCTTAACCTTAACGGCCACAATTAGCATATTGTTTCACTGTGCATTTACTAAATGAGCACTGTGCTACGCCCAAATTGACCCCACTGTATAATCCATTACTATTCTATTCTTAAGTGTCTTAAGTTAATGTGGAGACTTTTGGACATATATACAAGTAAATTTATATATGTATAAATTGACTGTCTCATTTGTGACCCCTTCAAAGATTGCTTATGAGAAATTTTATATTTATTCTTCCCGCCTACTGTTACACTCATGGCCATACAAAATCTAGAATTGAGGTCTTTGAGGGAGAATAACTCCCTTTTGATTAACTTTGTGCTTTATAACTTTGTAGATCTTTTTCCGGGACGTCTAAAGAGTTTAACAACTTACATTTACAACTTTTAAAGACTGTGAAAATTTTTTTTTTTTAATTTACAGTAAAATAAAACTTAAGACCACCAAACTTGTAATGTAAATACATGTGTATCAGGCTTCAACAGATTTTTTTTGATACTGGCCTAGTCAGTAGAGATTTTTAATTGCCTTGCCAAAATTTTCTTCGCGCCTCCAAAAAACAAACAAAAAAAAGCCAACGTGGCTACCGCTGCCACTTACAGAAAGACTAAATATTTATATATTGAGCTCTTGAGTGCAGCAGGACTTTCAGAACAAGTATTGCTGGTATGTTCAATGATTTTAAACAGTCATTGGGTTCATCGGAGTGAAGACAATTTTTTCAGTGACGTGACCTAAATATTTAAGACCTATCAAATCTGAATTTAAGACTTTGTAATATTTTTTAAGGGCTTTTATAAAGAAAAGGTTATTTAAGACTTTTTAAGGACCCGCTGTGCTTAAATATCAACATTATGCACGAAAGAAAAATTAAAAGTATTGACCTCAGAGTTTTTGCAATGGTTTTAGAACTTCTGATTCAGTTGGCAAAGTGAGAAATTACTAGGAATAATAAACAGAAACAAGCGTGTTCATTAATATTAATAAAAAGTAGAATAATATAATAAGAAAATATCAATTTGCAACATGAAGCAGCATAACGAGCAGCTTTTAACATCTAAATATCAATGGAAGTCAATGAGACCAGAAGTCTTGAGCCAAAAAGATTCCAATGGCTGAGCCCACTTGTACTTTAAGAATAAGGTCAATAACAGGCTTCTTTAACTAGACATGTAACTCACATTGATCATAGCATTGGAAGTGATGCGGAAGAGTGTGGCCCTCTCGTTAACTGTTTTCAGTTTATCGGTGCCGTCGGTGGGAGCACGCAGGTCCTCAAGTTCACTGAGGGAGCGCTGGAGAGCTGCACCGTGCTTCCCTATCAGCTCGTTGCAGGTGCTGAGGTCCTCAAGCTTGCTGACCAGAGTCTTGAGCGCCCCCTGGATCAGAGCACGGTCCGGCTGGGCTAGAGGACCCTCATCCCCTGAGTCATCTGCAGAAACCAGAAAATGAACAAGATGATGTAATAAGTAGGTAAGGCTCAGTTTAATTAATTGATTTCACATGAACGATGAGATGTCTATGTATCTAGGTAAGCAAATACTGAAAATACAACTTAAGTAAAATCGTTTTTATATTTTAGAAATGCCGTTACATTTTAGCAAGGAAATCATATTTAATTCCAGGTTATACTTATGAGTGAATCTCTTTTTTTTTTTGTTTGTTTGTTCTGAATTACTTCCTGTTATAATTTGAAAGTAAAAGGGAAGTTATTGTTTGTTATGATGCTCTGCAGATGAACAGAGATGGTCGAATTCACTGCAGTGCCGCAAGCTGAGCTCAAATACTTTTATAAATAGCACAAACGCACACAGACGCGGCGCTGGAGGCGTCTGCCATGACAGCTGAGAACTAAAACTGTCCTTTTGTGGAGGTCCTTTAAATTATGAGCAGATTTTCCAGCTGAGCTTATAATGGATGCTGAAAAATGACAAGAGAGATGGACAGAGGCTGTAATGTCAAGAGACAAAGACAGAGACGAGAACATATTCAGAGTAGGGATGACCGATATCCATGCTGGGAAAAAAAACAAACAATAGAAACCATCACAGAAGTTCTAATGTTTTTATAATCACCATTAAAAACTGGACTAGCCACTAAATTTAACCATAAGGAACAGTACATTTAATGTTTTAATGTGTCTTGGGATATTCTATTAGGATTTATTAGTTTTTGAATGCCACCAATAAAAGGCAATAAATATTAGTTGATACCCAAAGCATCATACAGTTTCCATTAAAACCAATGAAATTTCCATTATAAGCAATAAAATCATTACAATTTCTTCGTTGGTGTTTTTTTTTTTTTCCAGCTGGGGATATACCAGGAAAATAACACTCTACAATACACAATAATTATCACTCCACAATCCTCCACAACAATTTTCTTGTAATAATACTGATAAAAAAACATGGAAATGGTTTGATCGGTGCGACAAAAAAGGGTTATTTGCAGAAACTGTATCTTGGTAATGATTCTGCTACAGGAGGCCATATTGCAGTGCACAAATCAGTTGATCTGTTCACCCCGAAATTCTGAATCCACTGTTCTCCACTGAATTTTTGTACTATAATAATTCCAGACAAAAACAAAAACAAAAAAAAAACACATTCATAGCCACTCTTAAATACAGGGGCCTTGCCTTGCCATTAATCCTTGTCTGACATGTAAACTTCTTCTTTTATAAGTAATGGTCACCTTTTGTTGTTTCAGCTTTATTCCAAAGTTGGTTAAATGAAAAAAAAATTCCTTAAAATTCAATAAACAATATCTCATAATGACAGTGTGAATGAATATATGAAATCATTGCAAATTTAGAAAAACAAACAAATGTACATGAGTATTCAGAGCCTTTGCTCGATACCTTGTTGAATCACCTTTGGCATTAATTACAGCCTTTTTGAGTATGCTATACACTTGGCACACCTATTTTTTGGCAGTTTCTCCCATTCTTCTATGCAGTTCCTCTCAAGCTCCATCAAGATGAATGGAAAGCATCAGTGCACTGCCATTTTAAGATTTCTCCAGATATGTTCAGTCATGTTCGGGTCTGGGCTCTGGCTGGGCCATTAAATGTAATTCACAGAGTTTCCCATAGCCACTTCTTTGTTCTCTTGGTTGTGTGCTTCAGGTCAGTGTCCTGTTGAAAAAGGAACCTTTTTCCAAGTCTGATGTGCAGAGCGCTCTCAGGTTTTATCAAGGATGTCTCTGTGCATTGCTGCATCATCTTTCACTCAACCCTGACTAGTCTCCCAGTTCCTGCGCCTGAAAAACATCCCCACATCATGACTATGCTTTCCAGTAGGGATGGGAATGGCCAGGTAATAAGCGCTGCCTGGTTTCTTCTAGACAAAGAATTCAGTCTTCAGACCAGAGAATTTTGTTTCTCATGATCTCAGAGTCCTTCTAGCAAACACTAAATGACTGTCATGTGCCTTTTACTGAGGAGTGACTTTGGTCTGGCTTGATTGGTGGATTTCTACAGAGATGGTTATTTTCCTGAAAGGTTCTCCTCTCTCCACAGAGAAACTCTGGAGCCCTTTCAGAGTGACCATCAGAATCTTGGTCACCCGCTGACACTAAGGCCTTTCTCAAACAATTGCTCAGTTTGGCCAGATTGTCCACTCCAGAAAGAGACCTGGTGGTTCAAAACTTTCTCCATTTATAGGTGATGGGGGCCACTGTGCTTATTTTGAGCAGATCTGTACACTTCCCCAGATCTGTGCCTTGATTCAGTCCTGTCTCGGAGGTCTACATGCAATTCCATAGATTTCATGGCTTGGTTTGTGCTTTGACATGCACTGTTTACTGTGGGGCCTTACTTAATAGACATGTGTGTGCCTTTCAAAATCATGTCCAATCAACTCATTTTACCTCAAAAGGAATATAATCAAGTTGTAGAAACATCTCAAGGATGATCCGGAAATGCACCCAAGCACAGTTTTGAGAGTCATGGCAAAGGCTGATTTTTATTTATGTTTTATTTTTAAAATACATTTGAAACGATTTCAAACAAACATCTTTCATGTTTTTTTTTATTATGCTTTTATAGGGCTATTATAAAACTTGGAGGACAATTATTAATTTAATCTATTTTAGAATAAAGCTGTAAAAAAAACTAAATATGGAAAATGTGAAGTGCTGTGAATACTGTCCAGATACACTGTAAGTAAACCTGCCCATATCTGTTGACTTTCATTTTCACAACGACACATCACAAGTAAACCTCTTGCGATGTGTCATTGTGAAAATGATGGTCAACATAACACTATGTTAATGGAAACATGGGATCATTTTTTAGCAACATTTAAATATTAAGTTTTTTGTTCAAATTTGTCATTGAAACACCTTTAGCCATAGCTGGAAGTATTTACTTCTGTTCAAGGATACTCTTTAGCTATAGCAGTATGTATGAACGTGATATTGCATTTCGTGTGTGCTAAGAGCACCTATTTTACTTTGAAAATAATAAAAAAATAGGAATAATACATACTACTCTCTAAAGATACAGTAAATTTTAGCTTCATGGTGGATATGCATGAATTATTGTCACTGATATGGTTATCACAGTAAGTACCAGCAAACACTGTGATATAGTCTCATCATTGCTCATCCCTAGTTGAGAGGAAAGCTGAATGTAGGCAGCGGATGACGATCGAGACAGAGAGTGTGAAAAAGAGGCGTCGCGAAAGCCCATTCAAACAGCAGATTTCTGTGAATGAACATGGTTGCCATGGAAACAGGCCCACGCAATCAGAGGACGGCTATTTTTAGAAGCTGCAAGGAGACTGGGAAAAAAAACAAAACTGGTTAATGCGTCTCACTGTGCAGCTCGCTCACACAACATGGCCATCATTCATGGGCAAACAGACACTGCAAAACTGCCTCTTCTGTTATGAAAGACATTTTTTGGGAAGCCATTGCTTGTCTGAGCCTGAGGGAGCACAGAGACAGCAGTACACATGCTGGAAGACCGTTAGCTGAAACTCACTCACTGGACAGAAAAACAGCACCAGTGTGACCTTTAGATCACCTTGAATGATTGTTTGATTTAAATAACTGTTTTAGGCGTTTGGTAGCAAATGTGCATATGAGAATGATTTACAAATGATCACTAAAGACTGGATTAATGATGCTGACGAAACTTTAAATCACAGGAATATATTACAGTTGAAAAATATTTTTGAATAGAAAAACCATCATTAAAAAGTTTAGAATTTAAGGATATTTCTGTATTTTTTATTTTGCAAAATGCAGGTTTGGTAATCAAAAGAAAATGTCGACATACAGCTGAAGTCAGAATTATTAGCCCCCCTTTGAATTTTTTCTTTTTTAAATATTTCCCAAATGATGTTTAACTGAGCAAGGAAATTTTCACAGTATGTCTGATAATATTTTTTCTTATGGAGAAAGTCTTATTTGTTTTATTTCGGCTATAATAAAAGCAGTTTTTGGTATTTTAAAAACCATTTTATGGTCAAAATCATTAGCCCCTTAAGCTATTTATTTTTTTATAATCTACAGAACAGTCGTTATACAATAGCTTGCCTAATTACCCTAATCTGCCTAGTTAACCTAATTAACCTAGTTAAGCCTTTAAATGTCACTTTAAGCTGTATAGAAGTGTCTTGAAAAATATCTAGTAAAATATTATTTACTGTCATCATGGCAAAGATAAAATAAATCAGTTATTAGAGATGAGTTATTAAAACTATTATATTTAGAAATGTGTTGAAAAAATCTTCTCTCCGTTAAACATAAATTAGGGAAAATATAAACAGGGGAGCTAATAATTCAGGGGGGCGACTTCAACTGTATTAAAGCACAACAAATTAGTATAATCATTATTTATACTTAAATAATTGCATAATTAATAATATGATTATGTATTATTATTGTTTTTTTAAATAAATATAAATCTAACTATATATTTGCCAACTATTCACATAGTTCGGCATAAATTAGTAATTTTACAAAATAATAATTATTAATTATTAATTGCCTCACAGCAAGAAGGTCACTGGTTCGAGTCCTGGCTGGGTCAGTTGGCATTACTGTGTGGGGTTTGCATGTTCTCCCTGTGTTCACGTGGGTTTCCTCCGGGTGCTCCGGTTTCCCCCACAGTCCAAAGACATGCGCTATAGTTGAATTGGATTAATTAAATTAGTCTATGAATGTGAATGAGTGTGTATGGATGGTTCCCAGTACTGGGTTGCAGCTGGAAGGGTATCCGCTGTGTAAAGCAAATGCTGGATAAGTTGCTGGCTTATTCTGCTGTGGCGACCCCTGATGAATAAAGGGACTAAGCCAAAGAAAATGAATAAATGAATAATTATTAATGCTATATTATTAATAACACACTTATATTCTTGTTTTTTATAATAATAATCATCAATAATATCATTATTAATTCATAAATTGAATTCAGTTTGTCGTGGTAGTAGTAGTGTCTATTATGTTGTTTTAGTATTATTTATTAATAATTTAGTTTTTTTGTAGTTTTATTAATTATGAAACCAAAAAGTAGAAAATGGGCATCACAGTGGCGCAGTGGGTAGCACAATTGCCTCATAGAAAGAAGGTCACTGGTTTGAGCCCAGGCTGGATCTGTTGGCATGTTCTCCCAGTGTTGCCGTGGGTTTCCTCCGGGTGCTCCGGTTTCCCCCACAGTCCAAAGACATGCGCTATAGGTGAATTGAGTAAGCTAAATTAGCCATAGTGTATTTGTGTGAATGCAAGAATGTATGGGTGTTTCCCAGTGTTGGGTTGCGGCGGGAAGGGCATCCGCTGCGTAAAACATATGTAGGATAAGTTGGCGGTACATTCCGCGGTGGCGACGGCAGATTAATAAAGGACTAAAAAGGATTAATAAAGCTGAAAGGAAAATAAATGAATTAATGAAAGTAGAAAATAATTCTGTTCTGGATACTGGTTTTTAGAAATGTAACCCTAGACATATCTCCAAAAAAATGACATTACAAAAAATTGTTACATTTTTGTAAGAACATTTCTCTGCAACAAACTATACATTTATGTTGAACAAATTCACAAGTGTACATGAGTACGTGTAGTGATCATAACTCAGCAGCTGCAGAGATTACATGTTAACTAAGCTTCAATCTTTCCATCCAACTGAATAAAAACCGAAGCGTCTTCAAACCAATCCAAGCCAAAGACTGCAAATTCACACTTGCCAAGAAAACAATTGGAGGAAAGTGGATTATCGTGGCTCTAGAGAGCAGAATCAAAGAGTGGAGAGTGAGTCTGATGACCCAAATACACATACGGAGAGCCCAGAGCTTCACATGGACCCATCCAACACCCCACAGACACATCTGTGCTCAAATTACAATGTATAGTGATCATGAACATACACAAAACTGTCATCATGAGCAGTTCTACTGTGAATAAACACAGTACATACTATTTGAACTTTAGAGTGTCTTTTAAGAAGATTGAGATTATTTTATTTGCAGTGTTGTTCATCACAACACCACACCACATGCTTGAAGTCTATATGTGAAAACAGACATTTTCACGTTAATCAGGCTTACAACATGTCTTGAGATAATTACATTCTTTTCAGGTAAATATCCTTTATATCTTATATAAGGTTGAGGACTGGAGTTGGTGTCGGCGCTCCTAAACCCGAAGCCTATTTTATGTTGGTGATGTGCAGTAGGAGGTGGTTCAATGCTGACTTGCTCTGTGTCTAAAAGTTTTAAAGTTTTTCCTCATCCAAATCAAATTCAACTTATTGTCTCGGGAGGTTCCTTCTTCTGATCTAATTTAACACGTGTTCTTCACTGCCTTCGATATCTCACAATCCATCACATTTTATTTCTGACAGTTAAGCAACAAAAAAATATAATAAAGTTGGCATCTCAATGCACCATTTGGGTGTGATTGTGTATAAATGTATGTTTTTTGACTAACATTTTCCACTTCTGATTGCATTACTAGTGAGAAAATACAATTGTAGTAGTAGGTAGGTATCACTGAAGCTCTCTTCATTACGTTGTACATCATTAAATCGTTATGCAGTCTCAAAAATTTGTCAGGTACAGATGTGTCCTTTTCTGCATTTAACATCCCACAATCAATTCTGACAATTCTGAATTCTCCACTTTTGATAACGTTTCAAGACAAGACGTTTGTATTGATAAATATTCCCTTAGTTATCATCAAAACTCTCTATATTTTGTTGTAAATACTAAAGACTTTATGCTGTCCCAGAATTCTGTCTGAAATCAGTTTTGTCTGTCTGCATTATTATGGCAACAAAAATGCCATGCAACGAAAACCAACTGCTTTTGTAATAGCGAAAAGTTACGTTTTGCACCTCTAACAGGATTAAAATTCCAATATTAAGGAGTTTTGACTTTTATTTTTAGGAGTTTTTCATCTTTATTATATAGGACAGTGAAGTTGAGACAATGCATGGGGAGCAGAGAGAGAAAAGGATCACCAAAAGACCTCGAGCTTGGAATCGAACTCAGGACACAGTGAGCACCTCAGTCATACATGTCAGTGCAATTTACAACTAGGCTGTTGGCGCTAATATATTTCATTTTTATACACTAGCAAATAAGCACAAGGAGCCAGCAGGGCTATTCAATTGGAACCCAGCTCCTGAGGCAATTTATTCCAGCCCTCCAAATAATGTGACTAAAACATCAAAAAATTTTTTAGTTCAGTCGAAAAACGGCCGCTATAGTTCTGAAGTGACGTGCATCTTTTCAATACAGCACGAGCTGTTGTTGAAGGGTGCGCAGAGAGTGAGTCACCTGAAATTAGGCGAGTGGTGCGAGCAGACGAAAACATTTGGATATGTTTGTAGAAAAGGCCTTTTGTAAAATGCACTGATATCATTAATAGGAATGCAATGATTAGCCGATTTCACTATTTACTGCACTTAAATTTATAACGATTAATTAATCGTAAAGGCTTCTCAATGCCGCGTTTCTGTTGCAAGGAACAAAACAGCTGCAACAAAACAAAGTTATGCCAACTGTGCGCTAGTTTAAAGTTCCGGAGGCTAATACGCACGCACATTAGATTAACTGTAGCAGCAGGCCTTTCACATATTGCCCTTTTCCTTGCGCAAGTTCATTATTTCAAATGGAGACGTGCATATTGGGAACGGTGTGTGCACGGCTCGCAAGCGGACCTCCATGTGCACTCACTAGAAATGATCTCACGCTGTAGAGGTGAAAGTTGTGCATGGCTTTTAATACAATGTAAACAAAAGATACGTTAGACGAATTATTACAAATTATTAAAAAGATTTTGCATGTATGAAAGTAGAAAATAACAACACTTCATTTAAATTCTTAGCTAATATTTAGCTTAAATTAACATTAGACAAATACAATTTTTCTGTTTATTCTTATTTTTTATTTGTTTATTCATTATCACTCATGTTTAAATCAAAAACTTTTTCATTTATTTTTAAGTTCAAAGAGTGAAATGGACTATTGTTTGTTTTTTATTAATATTTTGAGCTGTATTTGGTTACTGAGCAGCAATAAACAACACTTTAAAATATAAGCTGTGATTTTCTAAACTAGAAGTGTTTTGAATTTAATAAATGCTTAATAATTGTGATAACCGTGAAACCATGATTATTCTTCAGGAGTATAGTTGTACAACCAAAATCTATAATCATTGCATCCCTAATAGTTATGCAGTTCGAAACATAACATATGACTGTGTCTGAATGTAGAAGAAGCCTACTTGAGCAATGCACTAATTTTGTTGTGCTTCGAAATACAACATTTGAATGTTTGTAAAAAAAACAGTGGTGTTATGTAGTTTCAAAATACAGCATTTTAACGTTTCAGTGTAGAAAAAGCCAACATGTGTGTCTTAAGGAGCCAAAATACAGCATATGAGCTCTTATATGCTGTTATGTCATCACTTATATTGCAAGTCATATCTCTTCGGCCCCTCACTTGGGATGCATTTCATGAACTGGCCCCCATGACAAACTAATTGAATAGCTCTGCAGTAGGGTATCTACTCTCCCTCCCCACTTGTTCTGCACATCGCCTATTGAGAAAATGTCCTGCATTTTCATCAAAAAATGTGTATAATTCCTTTTGCCTTTTTACGAAAGCCTTTTATTAACACATTGAAATCATTCAGCGTAGTGATGTGGAGCTGTAATGTGGTCGAGATCTGCCTTCTAGCTTTGATTTTGATTTTTGAATTTAAAATAGAGAGTGTCTCACTCAGTCTCAGTGGGCGTAAAAGGAAAAGCTCCAAGACTGGAGAATCAATCAGAGATCAGCTTCATGTGACCTGCTGGAGAGACACGAATGACTCATCTCTGACTAACCACACCTAGATGAACCGCAGATCCAGGATACCGAACACAAAGTCTGGAAGGAGCAATAAAACCAAGCGACAGTAGAGTTCATTGGCTTTATGGCAATCCTATTAGGCCCATCAGCCTGCGTACTTTATATCCCAGATAATCTGATTTGCGCTGAGTCCTGTTGTATGTTTCTCACACTTTTAGCTCAGACGCAAAGTAATGTATGACTTTTTTAACAGTAAACTTGTGTCCTTCAAGTTTTGCATGTCGCTACGTTGCAAAATTCAAGGTTGGTGATCTCTGACCTGCGAATTTGCATCATGTGAATGCGTGAACTCTCTAGACAGAAATGTAAAATATGGACCATCGTCTTGTTCATCTCACCCTTTTTTTGCAGCACAGTCCGATAGAATCTTGCATGCTCAAACTCTTTGTTTTACAAATCCATATCACTACGCTGAATGATTTCAGTTATATCACAGCCTTCAATTGTCGAAAATCAAATCAAAATGAAATGTTTTGAATGAGATGCGTAAGAAACTAGTCCTCCATATAGGAGATATAGATGGCAAACCTGACAAATGTGTTGAAATACCACATCTGAAGAATAGTTCAGAAGAATCTATTCTCTTTAATTTTGTAGACAACAGTAAACAGTGTAAGTACACACACTGTACATATTCATACCTAAAATGTGCACCCGGATGATGCACTTATTCAACTGATAAAACAAGATTGGAATGTTGGCCACAGCTTTGCTCACATAGCAGAAGGGTAGGAGCTAATAGGCATTAAAGTTAGATATTCATTCATTCATTTATTTTCTTTTAGGCTTAGTCCCTTTATTAATCTGGCTTCGCCACAGTGGAAAGAACCACCAAATTATCCAGCACATGTTTTACGCAGTGGATGCCCTTCCAGCTGCAGCCCATCACTGGGAAACATCCATACACACTCACTCACACTTCTGCTCACAGAGACATCAATAATTAGCGTATGAACCTCAACAACGGTGACAATTTAAAAAATGAACAAAACTCGCAAACATCACAAACGGGATACTAAAAGTGATAAAATCAACAACGTCAACATAAACAGCAGAATTAAAATCAAATAATGAAAACTGTAGCATTAATAAGCTATATAATGTATTCATACTGCAATGCATGCTGGGATTTTTGTACTTTGTCACACCCAGCAAGTGTAAGGTGTAGGACAGATCTGGGCCAGAATAAAAGCAAACTGTGGCCCAGAATAGGGTCAGTTCTGGTTCATTTAGTTGAATTCTGGCTAATATGTGGTATTGCTTTGGCTTATTTGTGGCCCAGATCTGACAAACAGGAGCAGACCGTCCTAGAGCCATCATTCCATGCGGTATGTGGTCCAGATGTAAGTGCCTGGTGTGGGCCGGATCTGGGCCAAAATAAAAGCAAACTGTGGCCCAGAATAGGGTCAGTTCTGGTTCATTTGGTTGAATTCTGGCTGATATGTGATATTGCTATGGCTTAATTGTGGCCCAGATCTGGCAAACAGGAGCGGACCGCCCAAGTGCCATCATTCCATGCAGTATGTGGGCCGGATTTGAGCCACATGAATTTTGCTAGCTGGGTATAGTCTAATGCCATGCATTCGCACACCAGTTGACAAGCGTAGTATTATTTGCACTTTGACAAGCTGGGTATCACACACCATAGAAAACAATGTTTAGCATTTTTAAAGTGTGTGCAAGACTCCCTTTAGTGTGGTAACCTTAGCATAAGTGGACATATTTACTCCTGTCCGTTGAATTATTAGGAAATCATGCACAGTTTTAATATAAAAAATGGCATGACCAAACAGACTAGATTATATAATTATTGAGGCTATTTAAGAAGAGAATAGATGAACAGAGGCTGTTTACTGTTTTACTGTTAACTGAACAACGCAATACTACAAAATATGACTTAATCATGAACAAAACACATCAGAGAGGACATTTTTTAGGTGAAATTTCTAGACTGATAAACAACACTTATTCTCTCATCATTAACTGTTAGAAAGACTATAATGTTACAAAATAATTATTTTAAATACAGATTAAACTGTTAAGTGCATTTCACAAATTAAAAAAATACATATGAATGTCTTCAGGGGTTTGAACAACAATGTTTGCACCATGAACAACAGACCAATGATTCCACAAACAGAGTTTCTTTATTTATTAAAGTAGCAGAATGAAAGTTTTGCTCTAGTTTTCATCCATTCTGGAACTTGCTAATCGAGCTCTGAGGCTATTTGCCTGACTCAGGTCAGTGTAAGTCCAGGCTCAAATAATAC
Source organism: Danio aesculapii (assembly GCF_903798145.1). NCBI lineage: Eukaryota > Metazoa > Chordata > Actinopteri > Cypriniformes > Danionidae > Danio > Danio aesculapii. The sequence goes on from NC_079444.1 coordinate 20,524,875, forward strand.
CACATAAAAGCCAAAGTGAATTATCCCTGTTCTGACCTAGGATCTATTATACAGTGTAAACACATTCATGTCACCTCCAAGCAGCATTAAACTGTGTGAGTAAAGACACCTATAGGCCATATTTACATCTAGCATCTAATTAAAATGAGTTAAACTGGTTTACAAGTAATTCCCATTTACACCTGCTTGTTATGTGTCTCTTCTGTCTACTTTTGACCACTTTCTGAGATGAGGGTCAAAGAATAGGTGTATAAATGGGCCTTTCCTGATCTTTTAAACTAATTTTGTCCAATAAAAGCAATTTACAAAAGGAGACAACAAATCAACACAAAAAGCACAAGCAGCTGATTGATTCCTGATTCATTTTTAATCAGAGTTATGGTGGTTTTGAATCCTTTAAAATTCATTTAATTAAAACATTGTCTGAGAGTTTGTAGACATTTGACTAGATGTTTATGTACTATGAAGCAATCCAATCAAATGCGTTTTTGACAGCCTCTGGAAATGGTCAAAAGTCACCAAGCTCAAAATATTCATCAGTATTTAGCACTGTTCACGTTTAATCAGAATAATAAAACATCCTAAAACCAGGCAACATATCGTAAACGCCACTTCAGATGCACTTTTGCAGCACCGTAAAAGTAAACAATAATCTATCTTTATATTAAATACAATTGGTAACAGCAGCCACAACATTCTTTAGAGTATGTATAACATGCACTCATTCCTCAAACTCATCCTAAAAATCTACCGCAAGCAGAACTTTGAAATCCAGGCTGAAAATGTATTTGTGAAACAAACTATTCCACCAGATTCGCTAAAATCATTCAACTTCCACTGATACAAGGTTAATCTTGTTACATAAATTCCATTTAAAATCACACTTTTCTGTCAAATTCATATAATAACAAATGCAAGACTGTCCAAAAAACATCTATAAACTCTAAATGCATTTTCCACAGAGACAAAAGCCAAACATTTCTGCATTAATGTCATCTAAATGTGTAATTATAATTTGTCCTACCTTTATTCCAACAGAGGAAATCACTGCTAAACACAAAGCAAGTGTGAGTGCTGTGACTGTGATGTTACAGTATTTTAGACTGAAAGCATATAAAGCAGCGTCTCCTCAGTCACCTTCCCATCCCTCTCGCTCCTGTTTTTCTTCTCTCCCTCCCTCCTTCTTTCCTTCTCGGCTCGGTGGGCGGAGCTCAACACGCTCGTCACTTCATTCAGATCAAATCATGCAAACGGGACGGTGTGCCGTGTACAAATCAATCATTTTGGGATTTAGAGGCTCGTCTAAATTCTGTAATATTAGAGAGGTTGAAAACACTGCGAGAATTACCTGTGAAATTTTAAATATTTAGTTGTTTTTTTAAGTAATTGCTTTCTCAGGCTAATAGATATAACATTTTTTTGAGGAAAAATGCTATTTTAAGGATAGAAATAAAAAGATTGACTTGAATTGTATTACTTTTGTTTAAATATCAGAAAAGAAGCAATGAAATTATTCTCAATGAGGTCATACGAATGAAACTTAATGAAAACATGTAGCATAATATTTATGAGGGAATTGTAATTATTTTTTATATAATTGTGGATTTTATGATATGGAAATAATAGGAGTGAAAAAATAAGCTTTAAAATTTTATGAACAATACTGCCGCCTTGTGGCAACAGGTAATACAACGCAGCTCTTTTTTTCTACAAAAGACCTTTTCATGCCGCAAAAGGTTATTTAGTACACATTTCTTGTTTTTTAAAGGTTTATTCAAGAAGGTTTCAGTGATGGTTTAAGTTCTACTTTAGATATTTTAAACTAAGAACAAATTATGTATGTAAGATTTATTTTATAGCTATTCATGTTAGTCTTATAAAAATCTATTTAATTTATATTTAAATTTAATCATTTGGTGGAGACTTTTATCTAAATAACTTATATAGAAGTAATCAAAGCAAAAAAAAAAAAAACATAAAAAAAAACAATGTAGCCTAATAATATTTTAGCTAGCTAGCAAGATAGACAGACAGGCAGACAGACAGGGATATAGAAAAGAGGGTGTTAGCAACAGTGTTAACAAAAAATATGAATTTTAAGATGATTCCTGATATTGAGATTTCTTGACATAATCTGGAGTAGTGAATTTTGGGTTTAGACCTAGTGATAGTTTTATTGGCAAACGCTGGTGGGTTGAATTTGATGCAAGCAGTCATTGGAAGCCAGTGTAAATTGACAAAAAGAAAAAGAGAGGATGGAACTTGCAATGCTTTCAATTAAAATAAAAAAATTATGAGAAAAGGTATGAGAAAATAAGACACCATTATCATTTATTTCACACATTTATGTGCCCCTTTTATGTCATAATAAAAGCTTTTCATTTTGTTTTGGAGGTCTCCTACAATAGGTTTACATACAGTTAAAGTCAAAAACTGTTTAGAGTTTCTCATTATACATGCTGCAGCATCAGCTTTTTCTCACAAAAAGAGTTTGATCAAGGATCCGGTTTCTCTAAACTAGAGCTGTCAAACTCAGTTCATAGAGGGCCTCATGTTTGCAGAGTTTAATTTCAACCCTGCTCCAATACCTGTAATTTTCAAATAAAAAAAAAACCCTGAAGAACATGACTGAAGTGTGTTTAATTAGGATTAAAGGTAAACTGTGTGTGGCTATGGCCCTCCAAGAAACCCATGCTGTGTCCCAGTTCACATCCTTAATACTCTTCGAAAATAGAATCATTTGTCCCAAATTACAGTATGTTGATATTAATATCCTAAAGTTATCCAGACTGCACGAAAAATCCATTAACTACAAACACAGATGAAAAATGTCAAACATGGCAGATGTATTAGACTGAGGTAGAGCAGTTCTAAATTACAGTTCTATTAATTAATATCTAACCTGATGAGAAATAGTTTAATTTCATCTGCAACAACACTCTGATGTTTTAGAAAACTACATTTGTTCATTACATTTCAAATGCTACATTATGCAAACACATGATTTCTCTACATGAAAGATGCGTGAATGACAGATTAGGTTGCCAATATGGTAGGAAATTAAATATAAAATAAATGTGGAAGGTGTTAACTTTGACAGCATGACTGGCAGGGGCCGTTAAATGGTGACAGTATGAAAGACTAAGCAACTTACAGATGAAATTATGATGAAGTAGTAGAAGTACACACTCAAAAGATTTTTGCATAGACTACATCCTATCGGCCCATAGTGTAAACAGGTGAACTGGGAGACAGTGTGAGTTTTATTGCCCTCCAAGCTGATTGGTCAGATAATGGTGCAGCTTGCTGTGACTGTTCAACCACTAACAGCACGTGTCTAAAACCATTTCCCATGTCTGAATTTCAGCACATGTAGACACAGAGACACAAACAGTAACTATGCTTTAAGTTTTACTGTAGCAATTTGAGTCTGAATCATTCTCTACAGCAAATCAAGCCAAACTCTAACAGGTTTCAGGCAATATCTACACTATTCCGGAAAATTCTGAAACAGCATTTATATCTAAAAACGCTCAATACCCACATTTTCGTTTTCAATCAATTCCTAAAAGCGGGTCACCCCTGTCCGCTTTAATTTTCATGCATTCATTTTCATTTGATGTACTTTACAGCTTTTTGAATTTGTCAAGGAAAAAGCATCAAGTTTTTGAAATGAACCAACAGTGAGGTGGACTCGTTGTATAAATTATAAAGAGTATAAAGCTGTGAAAAAAAGTGAGGCTATAGACTGGGAGAAGTGCCAAAAACACAGCTCTGAGTAAACATTCAGTGACCTTTGAGGAAAGGTAATCTGGAGCATACTGACATTAATCTTTAACTATGGTATCAAATGGAGAGCATCCAAAACAGCTGCTGTACCATGTCCTCCTCCATTGTGTCCGAATTGGTCACATGATCAAAAAATACACCAAACACCAAAAATTTTCATACAGCAACTAAAAAAAACAGCGTATTTAAATTTATACACTTTTGAGAGCACTTTTTCAAAAAGATGCAATTTCGTGCCTAAAAAACAGTGTCAGTGACTACGTTTACATGGACACCAATAATATGATATTAATATGATTAAGACAATACTCTGATTAAGAGTCTACCATGTACACAGCGGTTTTTGATTAATTTAATCAGATTAAAGCCATAATCGAACTGAACAAAAATTGAATTAAGACATTTTAGTCGCATTATTGAAGTCCTGTACAGACATTCAAACACCGCAATCAAACTATTACCGTCATGTAGGACTTTCGCTGCATTGTGCGACAGAATAGTCTATACACATATGGCTGTTTGATACTATTCTCTGCAGCTAGAGTAAAGAACCACAGACACCTTCAATGCAAAACGCAGAGGGTTTTTCCCCCCCCATACAGCCTGCGGTATCAAACTCCATTAAAACAACACTCTTCCATCAGTTCAAACTAGAGATCTGCGCGGGACTACATTTTTTTTAGTTTTAGCCCAAACCCGACCGCTCCTGCTTATATTCAGCATTTGTTGTCCCGCTGCCCGACCCAACGCATTTTCTACCCGCTGCGCCCGTTCCCGCTAATTGGGGGGGAGGGGGGCGAAATTGAAAACCACCCTATAACAAGCCTATAACAAGCTGTCTGTATAAACACACACACACACATAAGCACCAAGCAAGTGATACACACACAGAGAGCATCACGCTCTCTCATTCACACACACACACACACACACACGCACACACACACACAGACACACACACACAGACAGACAGACAGACAGCACAAAGCTCTCTCTCTCATTTGCACACACACACACACACACACAGACAGCAACAATCAAGCTAAACACAGCATCACGCTCTCTCATTCACACACATACATACGCATGCTCGCTCGCTCGGGAGTCAGGAGCGATATTGTTAGACCGCCCAAAATTACACCAGTTACAGACCACTCCCGTGCTTTATTCTGAAATTTAGTCCAACACCGCAAGAAATCTGGTCGGCCCCGTGGCTCTCGCAGTACAGCCGCGGGAATGCAGACCTCTAGTTCATACTCGCATCCAATATCTCTTTTGTCACGGGGGGCATGCATGAAATGTTCCTGAATGAAGGTGAAAGTTCCAAACTGCAGTTAAAGTCAACAAATTAAAAAAGAAGCACCCAAAATTACATGAAACTCTGGAGGAAATGTGGATGGCGTGTTGACGCAATGACGTTAATCGAATTATGTGCTATAACATGTAAACCGGGATCATGAAAAGAACATTCAAAAAGACATTCAACTCATATAAACATCTTAATCATATTATTGTCTTCTTTAGATTAAGGCAAATAATTAGATTACTGATGCTCATGTAAACACAGTCATTGTGGACGGAAGAAAAAAAACTGAGAAAATTTGAGAAAATGAGAATGTATTATTGTGGACATGGCCTCGGCTACAACTACAGTGTTTTAGCATCAAAACAAACAGACAGCAGATGGAAAACTGTAGATGTGTGCAGATTTGTGCAGGACGTAAAACTGAATTACTCACTCATTTCAGGGAATTCAGAATAAATTCTTTCATTAACTCCTTGTATTCTGTAATTTCACCTGTGAAACTCTGCATTTACATTCACAAAGTGCTACATTACACACTACAGGCAATAAACTCTTTAAAAAGTACAATGAATAATAAAAATTTCAAAAATGTGAATTAAAAAGTAAGCAAAACATTATGAAAAAATCTAAGGGGGTGTTTTCCACCAAGCAATTTTGTGTTTAATAGATGTCAAATAAACATCTAAAAATTAATGTCCTGGATAAAATAAGGCTGAATTTGCTCTGTCGTGCTGAAAATCAAATAGACATCTAACAATAGTCCTAAACTAGACTAGTAGTGATCAAATAGACAGACTTCACATGAGTAGTACACTGGTCCCTTGTTATTCGAGGGAGTTACATTCCAAAAGTAAACCGCAATAGGCGAAATTCGTGAAGTAGTCAGCTTTATTTTTTACAATTATTATAGATATTTTAAGGCTGTATAACCCCTCACTACACACGTCATACACTTTTATCAGACAGGCATTAATATTAATATTTTTACACTTTTCTCTTGTTTAAACACTCTCAAAGTTCAAACTTTCGTAAAAAATAAGTCCGGTATTATAGAATGAAACCAAAGATCAAAACCTGTTGTCTAGCATAAACATCCAGCGTAATGTTCTTTTTCCTGCAGTCACTGATCCACAAAACTAAAGCAGACTCCATCCTTAAGGGGGTCGCACACCGGATGCGCCGTGCACATGACAGTTGGAAGTAATGCACACCGAATGCACACATTCGCATGTTATTTAAAATGAAATTATTCAGATGGCGCTCTGTGGTGCGGCAGAAATATGAACAGTGTCCTGAGTCGTAGCTGGCCACCGCAGATAGCTGCCGACTTGCGGCGCCGGCCTGTGTACCCTGATATAAAACTATGTTTACAGTTTTAAAATGCAAGTCTTCTTTAAGTGAACAATTAATCCCCCTAAGTTAATCCACTGAAAAAAAAGAGTTTGTTTTGGTAATCTTCAACCAAATTCTGACTAATTGCATCTGTGTTTGTAGTGGCGGTCCTTTCTGTATGCGTCAGTTTAAAGGCTTAAGTTACAATATTTTTAACCACACCCCACTTACCGTTCGTTTGCTATGAGCCAATGATGCACAAAAAGCAGGCCCCGCCCCCTGCTCAGTATTCCGTTTCAGTTGGAAGCAAATCAACATACTGAAATAAAAGTCTCAGCAACTTTCCATTCATGCCAACTTTGACAAAGCTGTCAGCTACTAGCCTGGCATGCAAAATACAGCAGTTTCAGTCATTTTGCTGATCTGTCTGAACAGAGGTCATCTGCACTAAAGTTGCCCTATATCTGTTCATTCTGGGATGTTTGTCACTGGCTCTGTGTCAGGACTCACCTGAATGGGGCATCATATGGGTGGCAGTTGCTTTGGCCTGTTGCAGAGCTGAAACCCAGCGCTGGCACTCGCCCTCTGAATAGGCCTTGAGGTGGTAGCTCCGCCCACCACTCGTCAACACAAAGTGACAGGTGTCGCCTACTTCTATGTGCACCGTCGCCAAGGTAATTGTGCCACGGCAGGTGTGTGCCATCTCCGCTTGAGTCCTGAAGATAAATTTGCATACACACAAACACACAAGCCACACAAGTTAAAAGAGCAACTAGAGGAAATTAATACTATCAGATTGACACATGAACACACATATATACACACAATGGAGACTGACATATGAGCCATCATTGTGTGCGCTGAAGATGAGGAAAATAACTGCTTATATTGAAGTTAATTAAATAATTTGTGTAAAAAAATATAAGTAAATGTATTAATGTGTTCACATTTATTTATTTAGCAGATGCTTTATTTAAAGTAACATGAAGGATGATGAGGATGATAAAAGCACTTCAAATCACCAGAAAAGCAACAATTTTGGTTATTTTTGCATTGTGCACTTTTTTTTTTATTCTCAAATTTTTTTTTTAATAATTATTTGTATTAACCCTTGCGCACTGTTCGAATTTACTACCCTGTTCAGGATGAAAACATCCAGTGAATTAAACTGCTATAAAAGAATCAGATATATATTTATTCCTCTTTTTTGCGTAAGTCTTTTAATCAACCTCAGTCATGATCAAACTACTAAATGTTTTTAGAAATTACAGGATTTTAACTGTTTAATTGTCAAATTCACAAATTATGTAATTGATTTGATGAAAAAATAGCTAAGATTTTCAATATAAAAAGTAATTGTGGATGGTTTTTTTTACCTTTTATCACAGTCATGGACTTAGTAACAATTAGTAACAACAATGTCTCTGATGCATTGTTAGATTTTCATTTTTTCTCCCTAATTTACTGTTTATGGCTGTTTTTGCCACATTGACTCTCATTATAACCACATATGAAGGTGCATAAATACAGTCTTTGTTTTTGTTTACTCCATGTAGTTCTGAGAGCTGAGATGCATATTTAGATTTTCTCAGACACATCCAGGTAAATGGGTACAGGTCACTCTCACACACACACATACACACACTTTAATTTGCTGTTATACTCCATATAAAATCCAGAAACTAAGCTTTTTTTTTGCACACGCCTATCTAAAGGGTTAATGGTGCCAACTAATGATCAACAGTAAAAATTACTTAAAAAGTACAACCTTCTAAACAAAAAAAAAACACCAGCAATCAAAAATGCATGATTAAAAATGTGGTTATAATGGCAGTCAATAGGGCAAAAACAGCCACCAACAGTAAATAGGGAGAAAAAAATTAAAGTCAATCGCAAACAATGCATCAAAGGCAATGTTGTTTCACATGTCCAAGACTTTGATAAAAGGTAAAAAAATCTAGTCCACAATTACTTTTTATATACAAATACGTCATTTTGTGTGTTTTTTTCACCAAATCAGTGACATCGTTTATAAATTTGGCAATTAAAGAGTTAAAGTCCTGTCATTTTCTTAACAATTTGGTAGTTTGGATCAGGAATGAGGATGATTAACAGAATTATGCAAAAAATGGAAAAAATTGTTTATCTGATGCATTTTTACAGCAGTTTAATTTAGTGGATGTTTTCATGTTGAACACAACAAAAGGGTAGTAAATTTGAAGAGAGGGTATCGTTGAGTTCTTTCAAAGTCGAAAATTTCAAAGCATTTTCGCAAAATATGTGTCAAAATAATATTCGTCACCAATAATTATTTTGCTAGCTAAAACGCCAAATTAAGACACAAAATCACCCCAGAGTGGATGAAAACATCCACAAAAGCACATAAGGGTTAAATATCCTGTAAAAAAATAAATAACGTTTTTAAACATTTAATAATAATTCAATAATGAATAAAAATTCCTTTTTAATGTTATGGATGAATATGTTATCATTAATAAATACAGAGCATTTGAGTGCAAATACTTATATTATTATTGAGGGCCACGTTTGTGCTAAAGGTATTTTGATTACATTCTAACTATTCACAGTGAATGCATAAAAAATTTTATTTCATATTTTAATATATGTCTCTTTATTATTAATCTTTGAGTATTGCAGTTATTGAATGTAATATGCTTATAATTGAGACTTCATTATAATTATTTTGTAAAGAAAATATATTTGCTTAATATTTTTAGTAGGGAATTTATTATTGTAAGTAAAAATTGTAATAAAGATTTATTTTACTATTATTATTAAAATGATAACATGTGAGTTTATTATACAATTGTACTCAAAAATAACTGTTATTATAAGAATTATTATATTTATTGTTAATTTAATTAAGCAAAAACACATTTTGTTTTTATTATTGAGTAGAATTTTAAGAGTATTTATGTTTTATTTAATTTCCTTTGACTTAGTCCCTTTATTAATCCAGAATCGTCACAGCAGAATGATCCGCCTACTATTCTGGCATATACTTTATGCAGCGGATGCACTTCCAGCCACAACCCAGTACTGGGAAACACCCATCCACACTTGCAATCACACAAAATCATACACTACGAATAATTTAGCTCATCCAATTCACCTATAGCGCATGTCTTTGGACTGAGCCACCGTGCTGCCCCGATTTATGTTTTATTATGAGTGAATTTATTATTGAAAATACTTATTAAAGTCAAATTCATATTTTATGATTGCATTCATTTTTGTAATTGTGTAGAATATAAAAATTAAGGTGTTATTATTGTTAGCAGAAATATTATTATTGTAAAATAACACATTATGTACTCAATGCACTTCTATTTGAGGCCATTGAATATATTACATTACATTTTGTTTATATTTTATCAGCACACTAGATATCAGCATTGCCACTGACCACTGAAAAGAAACATCAACAAACTGGTCATATATTACAGGCATTCTGAGTCCAACAGTGCTGAATCAGAGCATCATTAATAACAAATCCATATAAATCCCGATCCACTGCAGCACTAGCGTAACATTTACAGCTGCATTACAGTCTGACACTGGAAAACAACACAGCCGTGGTGTCTTTAACAAGAAGAGTATAAACACAATCAACATTTGACAATAATATCAGTTACTGCATATTCAAACTATATAATCAGGCCATTTTCATTTTAAGGAATTTTTTTCATGTTCCTTATCAAATTAAAGCAAATGTATGACTTTGAGCATTTAAACTGCTTTGTAGTGTTAAACAGCACAATATGTTCCTTGAAATATCTTAAATGAGGAGATGTTTTATACTGCATTGGCTGTGGATTTAAGGAAATAATGTTTAGAAATCCTATTCATTTTTCTGCTTAAGACCTCAATGAATCATCAGGAGCCACTGATGCCTCTCTGTTTGTTTGTTTTTGTTTATTTATTTATTTATTTATTTTTACTCGCAACGTGTCGGTTGCCATTGACATGCATTTTATGAATCATCAAGCACAGATTCAGCTAAAAATCTAATTTAATGTCCCACTAAAGAAGAAAGGATGGCCTGAGAGTTAATGAAATTAACAAGCTTCATTTTTGAAGGAACTAATTTAATACTTTTCTCAGGATTGTTACTATTTTGCTAACTATTTTGATAGTGATATAACCTTTTTTTTAAATGTAATGTTCATGTCTTTTTTTGACCCTGATGCATAATGGAGGACCAGTCAAATATAGCCTAATTTTGATACATGGTTTTATAGTGTAAGCTGAAATCTAATTAGCTTTTTACCATATCTCACACACTTTTGTGTCAGAATTTTGCTAATGTATAAATTTATCAATGCATAAAACATAAATGTATACATTTTTGGTGCTTTTTCATTAGTGAAAATAAACAAATAAATAAATAAATAAATAAATAAATAAATAAATAAATGAATAAATAAATAAATGTAAACAATTAAATTCTGAAAAAAATCTGTCCTTATTAATTCACCCTTGACATGTTTCAAACCTCACTCAAAAAATATTTTTGCTGCTTGTTCAGTCTACCTAATTATAATGAGGTGAATCAGAACAATTCTTGAAGGTTTTTCTGGGATTACTTAATTGTTTAACGTTCAATCACCTTAAATTTGTAAAAACAACTAAGTTAACGTAATTGATTCATGTTAAGACAACATAAAGGAGATGTGTGGAACCCTGCATTTTTTACAGTGCTGTTTGATTGGCTTTCTTCTGTTCAACACAAAAGAAGATATTTTGAAGCTGGAAACCTGTAACCATTGACTGCCATAGAAAAGCAAATACTACAGAAGTCAATGCTTACAGTTTTGCAACATTCTTTAAAAATATATGTTGTGTTCAACAGAACAAAAAATTATTAGGGACAAGTGATGGGTGAAAAAATGATGACACAAATCTCCTTTTTTTGGGTGAGCCAAGGGGATTCAGGTGGTTCAGAAGACCCACCCCTCACTGACAAAGGTCAAGAATTTTTCCCATACATGAGCTCATTAATCCTATTTTGACTGCTATACCATCATAAATAATGAAAATAACCCATTGAAAAAGGCTTTAAGACCAAGCTAAATCTTTTGTTGGCTGTTGCTTCGGCGTGACTTTAGCTAATCAGTTTTGTTCAATGCTAACAAACATTTTACTTTTATAATCTGATGTAAGTGAAGTTTTCTTTCACTGTATTTTTTTTTAAATAGAGAAAACATTTTACAAATAACTTTTATTCTAAATCTTGGACCTTATTCTTGAAACAAAAAAAGGTGTGAAGCACCAAAAGCGGCCCATATTGAATTAATTTGAATATATTTTGGCGATTGTTGCTATCTATAAACTTTCAAATTCAGGCTTGAAAAATCGTGACTCTACATAACAAAAGCTCTACATTATATTTTATTATTATTATTATGTTTTAATTGTTTTTTTATTTATTGAAATGGCCAAATTCTGACTGCAGGACAGTTGAATGTGCTGGCCAGTTTGTTATTTGCCTAATAAATGACAATAGGCTAGTTTTTAAATGAAAACATTTACAGATTTTTCTAATGATATATGATTTGTTAAATTTGTATTATAAAAATAAGTATTTTTCATATTTCTTTATTGTAAATCTTTAGGAAATATTTTGGTATATCAAAAAGTGGTTATGATGACCATCCGACAAACTAAAAAAATACTGCTTAAAATGTCACTAAAATGCAGTATTTAAATTTAAATAGTTAAATGGAAAATAAGGCAAATAACTGCAAAAAGAATTTGCACATTTCCACATTTTGAGAAGAAACAATCCCCAGGCTGGCCTATTCTACACCTTCGATTTTCCCATATTCACCTATCAACGAGAAGTTGCTAATCAAACACAGTGTGGCTTTGGTTGACAAAATATTAAGTTATGATTCTTCTGACTACAAAATTTTTGCGAATTTTAAAGTATTATGCCTGTCAAGTGATAAAATTGAGGTAAATATTACTCATTTTCCAAGCACTACGCTGTTTTAAGGTGTTTCTTGGCTACAGGTGAAGGCTGGAAACTTGATCTAGTTGCTTCAGATGTCCCCATTACTAATTATAAACAGCTGAGACATTGTTTCATGACGGACAGCCAAAAAAGGATTAGTCTTATAAGCTGGCAACGGAGCCCACAGGTGCCTTTTCATTAAAACTTTTGCCACGCAGGCTGTCAAATTACGTGAACGAGCCGAGGTGACACAGCAAAGTCACGCGCTCCTCGTGCGCATCACGTACCTGTAGTAGGACAGGAGGCCGTTGCTCAGCACGAACCACCGGCGCTGGTACCCCTTCAGGTAGTTGGTCCATTTAAAGAGCCATCCTTTATAAGTGTCCGGACCGGGACCCTGGACACCTGAAGGAGACGGAAGAGTCCGCACCACCAGCTCGGTCATGTTGCGCGGTCACGAGCACTGCTGTCTGTTCGCGCGCGCGACACCTTCTTTACACCCGCGCGTTCCCAGGTTCACATGCAGGGATGCAACACGAGCGAGGAGTCAAATCTGCGGTCACGGAGAGGAGAGCGGAGGAGAGGAGAGAAGAGGCGGCGCTTCTGTCAGAAAATATGGCAAACTGATGCTGCTGAGGGAAACACAGCTGATGACGTAGATCTATCGCGGACGCACATATTGCTGAGAATCTGCTATATGACGTAAAGACATTAGTGAGGAGAATGCTTTTAAAAGATCAAGTGTGCATCCCGAGATAAGCTTGACGGCGGATCCGGGCCGATATCGGATACAGTCTTGATCCTTGCATTATGGCCTTTGGCCGTTGCAGAGTCATGCGGCGTTTGTCCTCTGCGGTTTACATTTTGCATCACTGGAGTTGCGTCTTAAAAATGCAGTTCGATGTACTGTCCGCAAGATGACGCCATGATGAACAGGTCATCATCAGATAGTGTTTATTACTCTCTCCATAAATCTGCTTGGCATACTAGGTACTACCCAGAAAAAAATACATTCCTCTCTATGTATATTAGGTTGTGGCATGAAATAAGAAACCTGTTAAGTTTACAGACAAAATATTGTCCAAAACACCAAAGTATAACTCACATAACTCTGTATATGAGTTTTATGAGCTCTGAAGTCATTTAAGAGCACATTGTGAAGAAAATATGTAGTTGTTATTCAGTAGTATTCACTTTCGTCTTAAGCAAGGTCGAATTAAGCCTTTGTTTATATGGAAGCCATTTTCCCAATAAGGCCACAATAAGAACACTTCTCTTCAGAGTTTGTCACAATGACTAAACCATCAGTGCCCAAACTCGGTTCTGGAGGGCCTGCAAAGTTTAATTCCAACCCCAATCAGACACATATGGGCTAACCAATCAAGCTCTTACTAGAAGCATCACTTCAGGTATGTTGAGGTAAGTTTGAAGCTAAAATCTACAGGACACTGGCCCTCCAGGACTGAGTTGGGGCACCCCTGGACTAAACCGTTCAGTTAAAGTTAACACCTTTGTAGTTTTTTGGTTTGCAGAACATTATTATTCCCAGGATGTTCCCATCTTTTTATTTCAATATTATTTACTAATCTCAGCACAGGATCCTGGCACAGAATTATCCTTCATAACCATCAGGATTGTTGCATTTTGGAGTTAACGTTAATCAATTGAAATTAAAATATGTAACCAACCCTAAATTCATATTTGGTTCAACAGGCTTTCACTAATGTTAAGAAGTTGCTTTATAGCTCCATAAGATACGTGTAGCCACGTTAGTGATTGAATAACTTGACTTTAGAATCTCAAACACAGCCACAAAGCTTTTGTTCAGAAATTTATTTGAGCTTGACTCTTAACACTGTGAAATGACACAGGGGGCCGAAACACATCAGTTATGTACATTATTCAGTCACACGGTTCGAGTAAAGCAATGACAGTATATGATGAAAACAAATACATGGCATAAGTACTTCATACAGCCATGTACTCAAAACAAAATGGTTTTCATGGTATGTTTATTCAACATTTCCACACATGAAAGCAGAGTAAAGCAAAACATGAGGGTTATTGGGAACTTATAAAAGAACCTCACATTTCCACAAATACATTTCTGACAAATCCAAATGGCACACCAAACACCCTGCATTTACATGTGCACCTGGTTTCACGGACACTTCTTGACCAGGAAAGCGAGGACAAAACACAAAACTTAAAAAAATAAAATATAACCTTCACTGATAACTGACGGCAAAGCATTAACGAGTTCCATACCAACTACTCATAAATATGGAATTGCAACTTTAAAACCATGTGAGAAATTAACTTTGGGGGCAGGAAGAACGCATTGACTAGCGAGGCATCAATTAATACGGCCTCTCCCTACGATCCTGGCGGTGATCTCCCCTGCAAAAAAAAAAAAAAAAAAGAAGATTTAATATGTTATTTCATGGCTTCAACATTACCAAAGGCACAAGCTAAATACTCACTTCATATCCATTTTGCCTGGTGGTCCCATTCCTCGTCCCCTTCGGCCCATGTCATCCATTGGAGGTCCTCCACGACCCCTTCCTCCAAAGCCACCTCTGTCCATGCCACGTCCTCTGAAGCCTCCGCGGTCCACACCTCTACCCCCACGGAAGCCTCCTGGTCCCCCTGGTCCTCCGCGGTCCATACCACGACCACCACGCATTCCACCAGGACCACCACGACCGCGGTCACCACCTGAATCACACAGGAGTCATTAAATATTAGCAATGCAAATATTTTAAATCGCCTCTAAAACATGTATATAAAAAGTAACCTGGAGGGAAGGGGGGAGGTCCGAAGCCTTCAGGTTTGGGTGCCTTGCACTGATTACACTCCATTCTCCAGGCAAAGTTTTGGTTTCCACATCCACTACAAAAAAATAAAGTAAATCCTCATTGAACGGGCTCTCGGCAATTAAATGTACACTGATCAAACATCACTAGTGAAATACATACGCATTTGGACACTGCCAGTCTCCTGCCCTCTGCTGCATGTTTCCTCCAGTAGGTCCTCCACGCCCCATTCCCCTGGGACCCCCACGTGGCATAAACCCTCCGCGATCACCACCTCTGCCCATTCCACCACGACCCATCATTCCTGGAGAAAGAGACCATTTATATTGAAACTGTTTAGAAATTAAACTTTCTGTTGCTTCTGAAACATGAATGCAGCAGAGTACCTCCTCGTCCCATCATGCCACCGCGGTCTCCTCTCATTGGCATCCCCCCGCGCATCATGCCCATCATTGGCTTACGTCTGGCCATGGACACCTTCAGCTTCTTACCCTGGAAATCTTTTCCTAAAGAGCAAACATTCATGTTGAGGACTCATGTGGAAAAGCCACTGAGGACTGATAATGGTTCAGATCAACGCACCATCAAACCACTCGACTGCTGCTTTAGCAGATGGAGGCTCCTCGTAGGATAAGGTGGCATCGCCTTTAGGTTTGCCAGTATCTTTATCGGTGTATATGTTGACTGCAGGCAGGCCTGTTCGTTTGTTGATCTAAAATACAAAAAATAAATAACACCATTCAGTCACAAGCAACAAGAAATCAATGGTCAATAAAGGACCGTTATTTGTTTTACTCTGAGACCAATGGTAACAAATGTGTCCCTAGACCTAGATATTTTGGAGATTTTTTAAAGTTATTTAATAATCTGAAATCCAAATTCAAATACTGAAAAATCACATTTAAAATCTGAACAGCAAGCTGCATCTAGTCCTGTCTGAACCAAAAATCTGCATATGAACACACCCAAGAAATGATGGCTGACTGAATCTAAAAGATCCATGCATGAGGATGTATCTTTCCTTGGTGTCTGTATTGTGATTCCACAAAAGGAAACTCAAACTAGTGCTGCACACATAACCATAAACAAATCAGCTATTAAGTACCATTTTCACAGTACTTCTCACTCACCACAGAGGGACTTGCTTGTACAAATATGGATAACCGATATAATTTGGGGAAGAACAATTTTTTTAAATATATTTATATATATATAATTTTTTATTTAAATGACAGCCAAATTCTTTAGGTTCCCTCTTGATTTCCTCACTTCAGTTTTTGTTCTGGTGCTGATTCACAGCTGAACAGCAAATTAAATCGCTCTTTTACCGATGTCGATTCTACATAATGAAGCAGGTGAACTGCCAATGTAAGTCCAATAAAAGGTGACATGTGAAACACTACAAACAATCTAGCCTGAAATATGCTCACTGACAGCCCTATGCAGCCCAATGGCTGACCATCAGCTTGATGTGTTAAAGCCCAAAAGGTGTCACATTGAACTTCTCTGCGATGCCTATTACGCATCAAAAATTAAGTATGATATATTTTCATGGAACACGGTTGTTAACATTCGAACAATATTTGGCATAAAAGAAAAATAAATCATTTTGCCCCATAACATATTTTTGCCCACTGCAAAAAAATATACCCATGCAATTGACTTTTGGTCCAGGATCACAAGCCTTTCCATGGCATCTGGCCCCAACACCAAGTCAAAAAACTAGTGGCAGTAAAAGCAGACTGTGTTGTCACCTCATGCATTATTACTTATTGACTCTTTCACTAAACGTAACAGCCAAACAGTTCTCACTGACAGCATTCAACACATACAGTCCGCTAAACAGTCTAGCTTAAGATTAACTACACTCAAAGGCCCAACCGCCAGCTCTGTGTCAGGGCTTTTTCAGGGAGAAGGAAAAAAAAAAAAAGTACCCTAATGATGCCGCTGTGCTTGAAAAAGTCAGCGACTTCCTCCAACGTAGCGTTCTCAGTCAGTCCAGTGATGTAGATAGTGCTGTTTTCAGAGTCATCTTGCTCCTCTGGGGCTCCTGAGGAGAAAACAGAGTTATGATAAAGAAATGTATAAAAATGAACAGTGTCAAAAAACAAAAGTGTAAACCTACCCATTTCACCATCTGTTTCAGATTTTCATCAAGTAGGACACCAGGAGAAAAAGAAAAAGCAGAAACAAGTTAGTTTACAAGCAGAGCTTCAAGCACCTGACAACATTATGCTAGCATTTCTGCCCCGGTACACTTGCTCTGAGCATTCAAAGACTTAAGTCAAAATACCCTTGTGCTTATTGACCCATAAATAGTTTGATTTTTAAAGTATTAAGATGAGAATTATTAAAAGCTAATTAGTTTTTAACTCCAGTGTGCCTTAAAGTAGAATGATATATTTATGGAAAAAACAAACCCTTGAAAAACCAAGGACCCAAATTGGACTCCATACCTGATATCATATGAAACTGAAAAATGTAGTAAACAGTGAAACAGTAAATCATCTACATGGCTGGGTCTGCCAATTACCATTAAATCCTAAATATGAGAGCAAAGTAACCTTTGACTGGAGTCCACAATCAGGATTTTTAACCAATAAAAATAGGACTGAACCATTCCTATACAACCAATGACAAAATGTTGAAAACACTTAAAATTCTAGCCGGCAGTGTATTGTTTTGCAAGGCATTATTTTTATTTTCCCTTTGGAAAAACACCAATAAAAGGTGGTGAATTCTAGTGTATAGTCTTGTGATTCTAATTAAACTTACCACCAGGCTTACTGAAGCCACCTCTGTCTCCAGCGATGCTGGGGGGAATAAGCGAAGATATGAAGGCGATATCCCTTAAAACAGCCACTTCGGTACCACAAAAGGGGTAATGGGGTATTTGCACAATTCTAACTGACTCTTAACCTTCAACAAGTTTCCCTCATATAAAAACAAGATTTCTAAAAATAACACTTTGTTAGGGTGCTGTAGCATTACAATGTCTCTGCCCTCAGCCTGATCTCATTGATTTACAATTTAAAGACATTAGTGGCTGAACAGTATTGGGGTTGTATGAAGCACAAGTAAGGGATGATCTTTATTACCATTGTAGGTGGAAAACCCCAGAAATGTGTACACTGACATTGAGAGGTAATTGTTTCAGATGCAGCCTTGCTACCATCTTTACATGACACCAAAAGAGATTGAGTATTTAAAATACCAGCTAACGGCCAGAGAACCTTCCTTCATGGATTCATATATTTGTTGGTGGCAAATGCACCAACTAGTCTAGAGGTAGCTTGTGTATGGATGCATCTGAAACAATCTGCTTACATAAATCTTGTACATGCATTTTAGTTAAATAAAAGAAGCAGATAAACTGTAACACCATTTTTCTCTTTACAGAAATGTTTCTGATTAAAGAAATTATACAACACAAAAGGGCTATCAAAACATATTTGTATAAGTAGTAAACTTGTATGTTCAGATAATTATTACAACTTTTCTTTGGTTGCAAAACATGACTCTCGTTCCTGTTGGAAAAACTCATTTGGAACACCTCTTGTCACGACCAACTTTAAGTCCCCATTTCAAAAGGCTGCCGGCCCAGACTCAGAACTGAGTAGCGGTACTGTAAAAGTATTGATGTGTTTACATGGCTCTCACTGTTACCTGTAGCGTATAAATGCGACAAAGCATGTTAAAGAAAAAGTTTCAAAATGCACAAGACAATTGCAATCCAAATGTGTAACAAAGAAAACATACCCTTAGTTTAATAGGGAAAATGAATGCAGTGTCTTTTCAAGTGTATTTTAAAAACTAAAATGGTATTTAAGTTTACGTCAATGTAAATTTACCAATGCATCAAATAATTTAAACATTTTTATTGTTATTTAAAAGCACAGAGGAATGGGGACATGCTCTAGAAAAATGATTGTAGTAAAAAAAAAAAATAAAAAAAAATATTTTTTAAGTTAAACATCACTGCATTCACTTTCATTTTTGTTTTGCATTAGTGTCCTGCTTTTGGGAGCATTGAAAGTCTTTGGGAACCAATATTTGACTGTAAAACACTTCACTTTATGCAAACCAGAATTATAAAACAACATTTAAAAAACCTCAGTAGGTAAAAGGTTTATTCTAGTGAATTTTACCCATTTTAACACATTTGTTTTCTTAAAATATCCCCAATTTTCATTTAGCCCTTTATCAAGAACAATAACTGTGAACTTGAACTACAATAGTATATACACTTAAGGCATGATCACATCTTGTTAACAGGGTTCCCGCTTTAAACCAAACACCAATTTCCCTTATTTGAATAAAGCTGAATTTCCATGAAATGTAGTGAACAAAACAGGTCGATGATGTGCTTATACATCAACATTACAATTATTACAACACTAAAATGTTATTTTAGGATGGATATCATTTTTGCAGAGCATTAATACCTACTATGAGAACAATAGATAATTTAGCTCAGATTTTGGCTGTGAAGTGCTCCCCTTCAATATCTGATTGAAGTTAAGTTTTTACAAACTTTTTCTATTCACCTTATTCTCCGCGTACGAGCGGGCGCAGCCATTTGAATAATTTTGGCTCGAGACTTCCGGTCTCATTCACTTCCATTCATTTTTAAACATTAAAAACAGCTAGTTTTGCAGCTTGGTGTTGCAAACTGATATTTTCTTATTATATTATTCTACTTTGTCTGTATTCTAATGCAAACACTTGTTTGTAGAGTAAGTAGTTTGACTGTTTTTTGCCGTTTATTATTCCTAGTCATTTCTCCCATAGAAAACTGAATTGGAAGTTCTAAAACAAATCGCAAAAACGCGCACACTTCCGCATTGAAGAATAAGGTCAATACAAACAGTGTAGTTTTTTGAAGTGGTCCTTTTCTATGGTCAAAGATCTTAATTTATATTATCCTGGCATGTTAAGTTTTAGTAACAACCTGGTGACTAAAATTGACTAAAGTGACTGTCAGTTTATGAGCATGACAAAGTTATTGTCCAACCAAGTAATCATAAAAATAGGTATGAAACAAAACTTCCTGACATTCCATGACTTCAGGGGGAAAAAAATAAATAATTAACTTTCAACATATAGGACAGACCATTTAAAATTGTGTTGCCCATGGGAACCCTGTATTTATTTTAAGAACACTGCAGTTTTATAGTTTATTTAATTAAATGTTTAAGCAGTTTCTCATGTCAGTTTTGCAACAGATGTGGTGTGGGCTATTCTTAGGGGCCATTTTATACAGAATGCATTTTTGCGTCAAAAACGTGAGATGCAGCCCCCTCAGGGAATTCTCTTTTTTTTTTTTTTTTAAGAACTAGGTGTGATAATTGATTGAAAATATGTTAAACAATTTAGGGTATGCAGACAAAGCCACCATGAGCACCTCTTTTGGTATATTGCCATCAAAAAACAGCTGTCAAGCCAACAGAAGCTTGCCCTGCCTTCAAGTAGTTCTGACCAGTTCAATGGTTTAGATCTGACACTGAATGAAGCTACATGTAAAAGCTGAAACTCTTATCGTAACAGTGTCTTAAAAACATGACACTCGTGCATGGCAATGCAAAAGAAGAGTAATGGTCATTCATGCATGTCAAGTGCATTTACATAAACAATGGAAAAGTAGCCCATTGCTATGGAAAAATGCATTGTGTGAATGGCCCCTTATAATGTATTCCTTGATTTGAATAGGCCTTAGGAGTCATTTTAATTGAGTAAACTGAATTAAATCTCTAACTGAAAGCATCTTATTTGCATAGATCTACAGGAACCCGCTTTTATTAATGAATACACCTTTTGGATTAATCTTAATTGCTCACTAAATTTAAGACCATTTAGAGCCCAGATCTTTAGAATTGTGACTTCATGATGCTTAATCATCTTCTTCCTAGTCTACAATTTTAACTCCATGTAATTTATAATCACACAGATTATAATAAACTGCATAACAAATTGAATTTATATTATTTCCCAAAGCACATTCTCAATCATCTTACCTTAGGAAACAATGAGGCAGAGCTGAGAGCAGCACCACTTCAGGATTACGTCAATTTAGCTTCTCAAAACTTAATTTTTACAAATAAATTATAGTGATTACTTTCAAATAATTTTGAAGAAAAAGCTATAATATTTGTGACTGATGTCCAAACTGTGTTTGAGATGTCAAACTACAGTATATAATTCAAGCTCTGGCTCCAAAACATGAAGTTACATTCTAATTTCATTATATAGAGCGACTCTCAGCCCTATATGGCCTCTTTCAGCTCCTGTCTGAGGGAAAGAGAAGTAGTGAGATGAGACTGTATGAATGCACTTACCCCATGCCTCCACGGCTCATGCCCCCTCTCATGCCACCACCTCCTCGCATCATCCCCCGGTCAAACCCACCCCGGCCGCGTCCGCGGTTCTCCCCCCCTCCCATGCCTCGGCCCTCTCCAGGGCCCCCATATCCTCCAGATTCAGGGCCAGAGTAGCCACCTCCATTCTGATGGTCTGGTCTGTAACTACCTGTAAAAGAATCAAGTGTCACTGATGTTTTTGTATTTAAGTCTCTGATTAGCCACCTCCAGCAAACTTACCATACTGGTTTGGTGGTTTATAGTCTGATTGGCCATAACCTCCTCCAGTACTGCCCTGCTGTCCATACTGACTGGCAGGAGGCTGGCCATACGATCCAGAAGTCGGAGCATAGGTGGAAGGCGGAGCCTGCTGCTGCTGGGGAGGAGTTTGTTGATATCCTCCCTGCTGGCTATAGGAGCTCTGCTGTCCGTAGCCTCCTTGCTGGCTCTGGTATCCTCCCTGCTGCTGTTGAGAATAAGTGTTTTGCTGAGGCTGCTGGGAGTATGAGCTCTGCTCATATCCGGCAGGCTGCTGGCTCCCAGAACTATAACTGCTAAAAAAAAGAAAGCATTAGTGAATATCAAACGCACACTGGTATGTGTGTAGTATACATTAACTGATATTTGTAGTAATTTTCTTGAAAAATACTTTTAATAATAGTATTAACAATTGTTTAATGAATTATGTTGTTGTGGTAATTCTTTATCTGCAATAGTAACAACTATGGTAATAAACAAATGATACAGTGTAGATAACAGCATCTATCTATCTATCTATCTACACACATATACACACAATATTAATGTTAAGATTTAAGTTTTATCTAGATTATGCTAATGTGAACTACTATGGTTTAATTTGACACTATATTTAATATGGAAGAAATATCTAAATGTTTTTAATACTAGAAATATCTAGTTTTAAAACATTCTAAGGAAGGCAAGTAAAAATGTTTATCACTTGCCCAACAGTGCCAGAAAAAAAGACCTTAGCACCAAGTGCTGGAATTAGACCAATACCTAGGAGGTGCAGCAGCAGCAGGCTGTTGTCCATATCCAGGATATGCAGACTGGGTTCCATAGCTGGCCTGCCCACCATAAGAGGTCTGAGTGTTGCTGGTTGTCGAGGCAGCAGCTGTGGAGGAATCATAGCTGCTGCTTCCATAACCTTGCACTGGTTGTGTATAGCCTTGCGGTGTGGCTGAAGCAGCATTATAACTACCTACAAAGGGTAAATACGAAGGCCTCAGCTAACAAATGCTTGGGAATATTGAACATACAGTGCTCAGCATAAGTACACCCCATTTTGAAAATGAATATTTGTATCCATTTCTCAGTGAATTTATCAGGCAATTTATTTTGGTGCATATAAATAAAACAGATTTATTAAACGGATATATTTAGTAAAATCATATTTTAGGCACCAAACATACTCAGAAATTTTAACTAAATCTTTATTAATTTTTTTTTCATTTTCTTGATTTTTTTTTCAACAACATAAATTTGGGTTTACTAGTTTTTGGACCGTTATCGTATGTTATTTTGTTAGATAAGCTCTAGATTTGGCTTCAGTACTGACTAATCTAATGTATATGCACAAATAAAATATTGTATAGCTTCCTATTAAATATATGAATTTAAAAGATTGATTAGTGAGGGGTGTACGTATTTATGCTGAGCAATGTAGTTTGCTGTAGGATAAAAATGAAAAAGTAAAAATAACCCACCGCTGGCTGGTGGCTGCTGTCCATAGGATGACCCATATGGCTGCTGGCCATAACTGCTTGAAGAACCACTGGTCTGAGAGTAGGTCGAGTCAGCTGGTTGGCTATATGAACCATAGCCTTGCTGTTGACCATACGACTGCTAAACAACATAAAAGCACAAGCAACAAGTCATATACAACATGTAGAATAATGGCTTCTTTCATACAAGACAAAAGTCTAAAATGAGAGTCTACCTGAGTGCCCTGTCCATATCCCGGTTGAGAGGGCTGGGCCGGGTAGGAGCTGTACCTGATAAAGAATTTCCACATATTATAGTGATATGAAACACACACACACACAAAATTACATTCAGGGTTGCCACATCTTTCAGGCCAGTAGCCAGCCTGGTGAAAGGGGTGGTAGTTTTTCTCAAAATGTGGACCTTTTTGCAGCTATGTGCCTCATTTTCCACTTAATTATGAGGTTAAATACAGCCTTTTAAGCACTTTAATTAGCTGGATTAGCTTGTCAAATGGTCATCACAAAAATTCTTTTTTATGTACCAAAATATTTCCTAAAGATAAGGAATATGAATTAGTATTTGTTTTTATCATATATCATTAGAAAAAAAAAGGAATCTGTGAAAGTTTAATTAAAAACTGTAGCCTATTGTAAATTATTAGGCAAATAAATTGGCCAGCACATTCAATTTTCCTCAAGTCACAATTTGGCTATTTGAATAACAAAAATTAAAACATAATATTAAAAGAGCTTCACGATTGTTATAGCCCCCCTTGTATAAAAAAAGTGCATTTGATTGAAAATTCATGGATAACAACAAGAGCCCAAGATTTAGAGTAAAAGTTACTTGTAAAATGTTCTCTCTATTTAAAAATAATACATTAGCGAAAGATGACTTCAATTAGGCTACATCCAACTGTATGTTTTCTTGCACAGCTGGATGTTGGACTTATGAAAAATAATAGTTTGCATTGAACAAAACTGATTAGCTTAATTCACACCACTTGGACAGCCAACAGAGAATTTGGCTTGGTCTTAAAGCCCTTTTTGATGGGCTATTTTCACAATTTATTATGGTGTAGCAGTCAAAACAGGACAAATGAGCTCATGTATGGGACAAAGTCCGGAGCTATATCATTGAGGGGTGGGTCTTTCGAACCACCCGAAACCCTCCCTGGCTACAGGCTTGTCTTTTTACTAACATTTTAATGATCATCAATCTGGGTTTAAGGGTGTATTTTTTTAAATCAATTAAGTGAATATTTTTTGTTTGCATTTGTCCAGGATTCTATATTCACAACACTATATTTAAGCAGTTGTTATAATCAATTTATTATCTCATAATTAAGTTTATGCTCATTCAAACATTATTAAATCAATCTTTCTTAAAGGCTGCAATTGCAAGAAACATACATATATATATATATATATATATATATATATATATATATATATATATATATATATATATATATATATATACTAGATAATATAAAAATCTTTAAAACTCCCTGAATCGATCAAAGTTATTTTAATAATCAAGAAACAATGAATTACACGTACCCCTGCTGGCTTCCAGCCTGTCCG
Source organism: Danio aesculapii (assembly GCF_903798145.1). Lineage (NCBI taxonomy): Eukaryota > Metazoa > Chordata > Actinopteri > Cypriniformes > Danionidae > Danio > Danio aesculapii. Next base: position 20,549,765 of record NC_079444.1, read on the forward strand.
TAACTGTTGTAATCTGCAAGTAGAAACAAAATAATTAAAAAATTAGAACTGCAATCATAGAACAACTCTGATTATATTGGCTCGTCAAAATTCAATAAAAAAATTGAGAAAATAACGTTACAACTATCAAAAGGAGCAACGTTATGTAACAACGTTATTGGGGAATATGGGAAGGGGTTTCAATGAGCAAACGAACAAACACAAATGAATTACAGGACCGTGAAAAGTCGAGCTTCTGTTAAATCGAATTGTAAAACAGATGTTAAAACATATTCATTATTGTGATTAACATTTGGAGGATTAAGAGTAAAATCGGATTATTTTGATACAACACAACGTTACGAGCTCGAATGCTAATAGCAGTTAGCCCGCCTCTTATCTAGGCGTTGCCAAGCAACAGACAGACACGTGTAAAAATGTACAAAATATAAATAGCTCGTTCTTAACATAAATATTGGAAATGCGTGTGGTTTTGTTTTATGCAAGCATTTACCGAGCAAAATCTAAAATACCGCATTTTACGTCCCCTCCCCCATTTCCACACGCAGTAAAACCGAACCGGCTCGAACCACACCGGCATAAGACACACATTTAACTGATTATCTCGTTTTGTAAAACACAACTTAATCTACGTTAACTATAACCGTCGACATAAATTATATACTTATTACTAATCTAAAAATCTTGAATATACAAGGTACACAAGAATACAAAAGATTTCACATTGATCTTACCTGCAGCAGACGCCATTTCGTGTGCCTTCTGAAGCGGAAAGTGCGCATGCGTGGATGATATTCATCAGGCGGTACCATTTCATCAAGCAGGGATGGACAATTATTACAAACGTTATAATTTCATGAATATTTGGTATAAAATGCTATATGTATGTATGAACGTTAAAGTTAATTGAGCCTGTTCGATAAAGGGCATAATGAAGAAACAAATCTTAATTTAGCGAATTTTATATAGGTGTTAATGGTTTCGCCCTGAGAGTCTGAAATGACCTACTTAAAAGATTCCATTCAAATAAATCCTGCATAAGAAAGACAACAATTATGTGTGTATTTATAAAAGAAATGGTTTATATGACCACGTCACGACACATTTTTTTATAATAATATCTTGTTTATAAGCGGTTGAAAGACAAATGTAAATTTACAGGAACGTGGATGAAAAACAAACTGCAAACAAAATGATAAATCCATATGTTGATTTCTTAAACCATAAACACATGTATTGAAAAACAGAAATGTATCATTTGAAATAAGAATATTGTCATATAACTAATTCTAGACAAAAATGCCATCCTGCAAAACTGCTTTACACTAAAAGCTGTAAAATTATACTTTAATATGACATTAAAAATTATATTTGTTATTTGGCATTGTTCATTGCACAGTGCAGTATCGCCTACACCATAATTTACCTGCAAATGTTCTTCTATGTTTAAGACCTAACTAAAGCAAGCAAAAGTACATTTCAGTGTTAGCATTACAAAACTGTACATTGAAAAATAGTTATGGCACTTCGAAAATCGATATGACAGCAAATTCTTATGATGGTGCAATTACAAATACAAGTCATATCTCTTAAGATAAATGTAACAGGACTTTGTTGCCACTCCTTGAATGAAAGCTGATGATGGAGCCACAGATGATAATCCAGCACCAGAAACATCTGATATGAACTGGCACGAATAACATCTTAGCCTGCTGTTCTGACCGTGACCGCGTTACGCAGGGCAGTGCAAAAATGCTTGTTTTTTCCCTTCACAAATGCTGTAATTGTCCAATGCCCAAAGGTCAACAGGTCACGATAAGCTATGACGTCCTGTTTAGAAACTGGTGGGTTTCAGTCAGAGTAACCCATCCTGTTCGAAGACTGAGGGTAACAATGAGAAGTCAAAGGGGGCAAATTTGACTCCCGTTCCACTGTAGAATTTGTTCTGAAATTCCACCCTGCAAAACAAAGTCAAATCAGAATTATGGACTAAATATGATTAAACAGGCGACTGTTTCTAAATATTAGCATTATAAAATATGTAAAAAAAAAAATCCTTTTATTGTAAATTCAGCCCTGCTTACTCCTGATATTAGTATGCATTTTGTTCAATCAGATTAAAAATAGAAAAGGGAGACATGTTCTCATTTACACCTACTCTTTTGTCCATTCGTTAGATCACTTTCTGAGAGGAATGTTTATAGGCAGGCGTATGTATAGGTCTTTTCTTATCTTTCGATCTAGTATTGCACTGTAAACTTCCATGTGAACACAAAAGGGCAATGCAAAACTATACAGAGAGCAGCTAGTTTAGTTTGCTCTCCGGTAGCCACAAAAACGCTGTTGGATTGTTATGATGAGGACAAAACAGAAGAGAACATTGCACTTTTTACATGTTTGTTGCCTTCAAATTAAACATTGGATTTCAGAAGAACGTTTATGACTTAGGGCAGTAACTGGTTAATAATTAGGTTATCATTATTACAACTTAAACATAACTTTCCCAGAACTTTCCCTACAGGACATTTTTAGGTTTATTTAAATTGTAGATTTCAATGAAAATAAGTGAATATAATACAGTATTTAACTTGTTGTTGATATCCATTTGTATTATTTTTTAATGTCCGTAAAGTACATTTCTTATTAAAAATAATTTGTTTAACTGATTGAAAGAAATGTCAAATCTGGGAACAGAAATCAAACAAATGCTTATAATCTCACTTAATGACAAAAATCAGGTAATAATAATTATTATGATGGTCCTTGAATAATTTTTTAGTAGACAATAAATGAAAACAAGATATGGTTTGTTTAGTTTATTAATTATTAAGGTATGACATTCTACTAACCATAATATTACCCTAGCATTGGGACAATGTAAGAATAACATCAGATAAACATAATTATAATGTTCTACTATTTAAAAAATATCCCTCAAAAAAGAATAATAATCTTTTTTGGGGGGCTAACCAAAAAAACAAACCTTAAAAAAGATAATTCTGGAAAATGAAATTCATTGTTAAAATTAATTCACGTCAAAATACATTTTAGTAATGCAGAAATTATTTATGCACCTAATTACTTACCTCTTTAAATAAATGTGGTCTCACTATTTTCAATCAAAATAACTCCCACTCTCTTATACAATGACATTTCATCTCGTTACAGAAACATTTACAGTGGTTTCACCCAGATCTACATCACAATAGGCAAGAAAAGACTATTTCAACTTCCATTTTAAGACTTAAAAAAGGGGTAAAGGCAAAGTCCCTTTAAGGCAAGTTATTTCACTTGGCGGCCATCTTTGAAACGCCTCTCGGGCAGTATGCTTGGGGAAACTGTTTGAATGGGGAAACATCAAATTCTCCAAAAGTGCTTGCCAAGCTTACGATTACATTTTATATTATGAATAAGCAATAAAATTAAACAACAATTGTCTCTTTAATTTCATTCCTTAATGTTCGTATCACACAAAATCTGCAGAAACTTACGTCTGGTACAAGTCCCTCCCTCTGAGAATTGTCATTCTATAGCCATCGCTAATTGGCTTCTGTTCTAGACGGTGGGCTTTATTCGTCATATAGCGATTGCTGATTGCCTCTTGTACTAGAAGGCCAGGCTTCATTCGCCATATTGACAGTTACACTTTTTCCCATTCAAAACTATATGAGTGACATGTCTTGTGTATTCTAAAGTCTTTGGTAAAGGGCCTTATCATACACTCGGCGCAATAAGATGCAAGGCAAGTGTGGCGTGATTTGTTGCTATTTTCAGACCAGCGCAACAGTAATTTTCACATTTTGACCACATTGTTTAAATAGTAAATCCATTTGCGCCACTTTGTGGACTCATGGATGTGCTGGTCTGAAAAGGAGGAGTGTTAAGGCACATTGTTGGTGCGTTGCTATTTTAAGGAACTAAAATCAGGGTTCTTACACCTTTTCCAACTTCAAATTCCAGCACTTTTCAAGCACTTTTAAGGTGCATTTATATGTTTTTTCAGCACCTAACAAACACAATATATTACATATATATTTGCTGTATGTACTTTTTCACATTTAAATCCATTGTGCTATTTTAAAAAACACAATACGACATTTCTCAACTTAAATTGTTGAATACTTTGGAGCATAGATTTATTGAAATAGTTCACACAAAAATGATAGAAGAAATAGTTCAGATATTGGATGAAGTATCTTTTTAAGTTTGGTCTCTTTCTACCTAAAGTTGATATCTCAAGAAATGAGCTTACAGTCAGTTTGTATTTCGGTGTAGTACCAAACTTTCATGACCAGTCATTCGTTATATTTAATGTCCAGCGCTATTCAACATTAATGCAACAAATTAAATCTATGAGTCAGAAAATATTCCTGCTGCAAATCAATGAACTTTTTCTAGGTCAACTGTTTCGAAAATCAGTCACCAAATATGGAAACCACAGTTTGTAAGCTTTCATCAATACTTTTTATTAGTGTCAATATTACTTTAGGTTAGGACAAAGCTACTGTTTTAACTGTATGGCAAACGTCCCACCTGTCAAACGGCTTTCGTCATGCGCAAAATGCATTTTAAGCTAAAAGGACAACTACTCCGTAAGATAACGAATAATTATGAAAGCAATGCGATTTCCAATTCAAGCAGGTTCAAGCACTTTGTCTAAAATCCAAGCACTTTTCTAACCTTTAAAACACTATATTAAAAATCAAGCATTTTCCAGGATTTCCAGCACCCGTACGGACCCTGTAAAATAGACCAAGCCACTGACCAACTGAAAGCTGGTCTAAAGTCCAGAGCAGAACGTGTTAGTTATGTGTCTATGCAGGTCCAAACGCTTAATACAGACAGAATGCACAGCAATACACAAATATCTTTACATATGAAAAAATTAAAGGATTAAAATGTTACAAAAATTATTATTTTCAATATAAATATAAAAACCACTGCTTTCATGTCTTTTTCTTGTCGGGGGCTATTTTCAGTTTATTCATGACAATTTGCATTTGTATCATGTTATTATTATTAGCAGTATTATTTATTGTATGCATATTTATATTTGTTTTAATAAAAACAAGTTTAGTTTTGTCCACCTGTCGGTTTTTGAGATGTCTGCATCACCATGTGGGGCATAAGAATCGACGTGTGTTTGGATACACAGCGCAACGCAACTGACTCTTAAAGGCAATGAGAGATGAGACTCTGAATGGTTTAATGCATGTTATGCTCAAAGCACACCCTTAACTCCTTAAGAGAATAAGCACAACCCTGTTAGACCAAGCGCCAGGGTGCAGCTTTAGACTTTGTGCTTAGATTGCTAAAATATGGCCCAAAGGGTTATTTTCTGTTAATCAAATCTGAGTGTGTGTGTGTGTGTGTGTGTGCTCACCAGTGAAGACGCAGAGCATGGAGGAAAGCAGACAAACCCTCCATTACCAGCAGAATGGATATGGTGAGCACAGCAAACACACTAAACACCGGCACAAGGAAAATAACACCCAGTCTGGAGCTGATCCTCAGGCCGAGACGCATCACCATCGCCCACAGCACCTCTGACAGCTCTAACACAGACACAACACATACAATAAAGTCACAGATAATACAGAAAAAAGATGTGTGGTACAGCGATTCCATGTGTTTTTCGTATGTATAATCACACACTCACGGGCGTGGGCGAGACTCAGGGCCCAGAGCCGCAAGTAGGAGGCTGTGTTGGAAATACAGCCCAGACTGTACTCTATGGTGTGAATGGCTTGATGCAGAAAGATGTCTCCGAAATTGAACTGCCAATAAACAAGCAAGCTGTTAGTGTTATTTGTTCAATGAATAAGTAAAGTCAATGGGCCTCGTTCACTTGGGGTTTAATAAAATTATGACAATGTATGAAAAATATTTTAATATATAATTCAGACAACATTCTCAAAGCATTCCCTGCTCACAGATGTTTAAAAATGCATTTTTCATGCCAGATCAAAAGTTGGGGATGCCATTATGTGCATACACACTTGCATTAATTTGGTCTATCATTAATGTTTAGGTTGTTAAGTACTTGCATGAAGAGCTGTGCAATATGATGATATACTGTATATCGTATTGACAAAATAAAAAGTTGATAATTTCATAATATGTTCTACCAATTATTTTGTGGTGTCACAATATACATTGTGTACAGTTATAATTTTTCATCATTTGGATGAGCACAATATTACATTAAAGGCAGAACCGAAAAAGGTGCATGTTTGTTAGTACAATGTTTAGATTTTGCATTTTATTTATCATTATTTTGTTGGATCTGTAATCATTAGTTTAATCAAGATGTTTTATATTCCATAAATATTTATTTTGCATTTCTACATTCTACAATAATCATATGAATATATTTTATATTAGTACATATTTGAGTAAATATTTTAAAACGTACAAAAATAGTCCTTTACATGTGGTCAATATTTATATAGATATATATTTATAAAATAGATATATTTTTTACAATTAATTATTGGTTAATTAGGTTAATTTATCTTAGGTGCTATATCGTGACATATATCATTATAAGGATATGAGATGACTTATATCGTAATATGAGAGCTAGCCCTACTTGCACATACATTTAGACTAGAAACGCCAAATAATTTAAGAAAAATTAATTGTAAATCATCCTTTAACAAAGCAATAGGGATTTTCACAAATGTGCATATACACTGAGACAATAGTGGTTTATTTTCAAATACGTGCACTTTAGAACCTGTATGTGAAAGTGGTGAATAACTTAATCATCAGAAGTAAGTGTTCTGGTTCTTCTACAGATATGAAATAATCTAGGTAATAAGAGTCAGTGTGTTTTAATGGTGACTGAATGTGAGACTGAACCTCTTGAGGGCCTCCTGATTCACTCAGTCCTTCCTCTTCATCATGAACTACAGACGGTGACAGATCTTCTTCACTCACACGCCGCACTCGCTCATAGCCCTGCACACAAATAAATCTGATGTAGCGTCTTTGCCTCTTTAACCAGTCCATCATGCAGTAATATACAGTATCAGTATAATATTGTTTAATATACATATGCATCTGAAGACTACATTTGTCATTTAGGGCATCTGCAAAAAAGTATTTAACATGTATATATATATATATATATATATATATATATATATATATATACATATATATATATATATATATATATATATATATATATATATATATATATATATATATATATATATATATATATATATATATATATATTTACAGTTGAAGTCAGAATTATTAGCTCCCCTTTGATTTTTTTTTCTTGTTTAAATATTTCCCAAATTATGTTTAACAGAGCAAGGAAATTTTCACAGTATGTCTAATAATATTTTTTCTTCTGGAGAAAGTCTTATTTGTTTTACTTCGGTTAGAATAGAAGCAGTTTTTGGTTTTTTAAAAGCCATTTTAAGCTCAAAATTATTAGCCCCTTTAAGCAATTTTTTTCGATAGTCTACGGAACAAAACATCTTTAAACAATAACTTGCCTAATTACCCTAACCTGCCTAGTTAACCTAATTAACCTAGTTAAGCCTTTAAATGTCACTTTAAGCTGTATAGAAGTGTCTTGAAAACTATCTAGTAAAATTTTATTTACTGTCTTGGCAAAGATAAAATAAATCAGTTATTAAAAATGAGTTATTAAAACGATTATGTTTAGAACTGTGTTGAAAAAAATCTTCTCCCCGTTAAACAAAAATTAGGTAAAAAAATAAACAGGGGGGCTAATAATTCTGACTTCAACTATATATATATATATATATATATATATATATATATATATATATATATATACACACGTGCATTATAATAACACTAAGAAAGTACAAAAATCGGCGAATTTCCATAAAATCATTAACAATATTATAGTACTCAGTAACACGCTAAACAAATAAATTAATTTACTAAAATGATTCATTGATTCAATGATTCAATTCTACACTGAGTTGAGTAATTGCAATTAATCATGATTAATCATGACAATCTTTCATGTTGAGTGTTAGAAATCATGATTAACTGTGATTATATTTTCCTATCAAGTGATCACTCAAGATTAATCATGATTAAACAATATTTCTTTTTCCATAATTCATGATTAAAACACAATTTTAAGTATTTAATTTTATTCCCCATCCACAGCCCTGCTCATTTCTGAACGCACCATGTGATGACTAAACATCAGATACAAACACATACATACACAAGAACACAGACACACCCTGTGGATCCCCAGACTCTTCCCGCCGTGATGCAGCCAGTACAGATACAGAGGTTTGCCAAGCAGCAGCACTGGCACCGACAGCAGCGCCACCACCACCAGAAACACCTGCAGTCCCATCTGTTACAAGAACATGAACACAAACACAGATATCACCGGCTTTCTGCTGTGATTATTTCTGGTGATGTTATTTCTTGGTTTTCATTTTTATCTCTCTGGCACACAGTTCTACATCTCAGTGCAGAATTACTATACTATACTATACTATACTATACTATACTATACTATACTATACTATACTATACTATACTATACTATACTATACTATACTATACTATACTATACTATACTATACTATACTATACTATACTATACTGTTTGTCAGTGATGAGTTGCAGCTGCGTAAAACATATGCTGGATAAGTTGGCGGTTCATTACGCTATGGTGACCACAGATTAATAAAGGGACTAAGATGAAAAGAAAATGAATGAATGAACTATACTATACTATGCAATACTGTACTATACTATACTAAATGATACGATACTATACAATACAATACTACACTATAATACACTATACTATACTACACTACACTATACTATTCTATACTATACTATACTATACTATACTATACTATACTATACTATACTATACTATACTATACTATACTATACTATACTATTTCTCAGTGATGGTTTGCAGCTGTAAGGGCATCCACTGCGTAAAACATATACTGGATAAGTTGGCGGTTCATTCCGCTGTGGCGACCCCAGAGTAATACAGGGACTAAGGTGAAAAGAAAATTAATGAATGAACTATCCCATACTATACTATACTATACTATACTATACTATACTATACTATACTATACTATACTGTTTCACAGTGATGGGTTACAGCTGGAAGGGCATCCACTGCGTAAAACATATTCTGGATAAGTTGGCGGTTCATTACGCTATGGCGACCCCAGATTAATAAAGGGACTAAGACGAAAAGAAAATGAATCAATGAATGAATGAACTATACTATACTATACTATACTATACTATACTATACTATACTATACTATACTATACTATACTATACTATTCATAAGAAGGAAAGTGTACCCCAGGGAGCTTTTCTAGGCCCACAGCTGCTCATTATTTACATAATACCCCACATCAAATACACATGGCTTTAATGATATTCTGTGCTCACATTAACCAATTTCCAACTTCTGTGAAGGAAAAAATGATGATAATAATCACATTTTTAAACTAATGTTACCATTCACTAAGAGCAATCCATATGACTTCTACTCTAAGATAGCTGCTACTCATTTTAGTTCCTCCTGAACTGTTAAAAATTTCCAGTAGGTGTTATACTTGAATAATCTCTCTCCTTTTCAAGCTCACATTGTCACCAAATCTACATCTTCTCAATAACCTTACATTGCTAACCTCTGTCACTTTATTAGTGTCAACGATGCAGTGCAGAACGCACGCTCACACAATGAAGAGCACACACACACATTACACAATCACACACCTGGCCGGAATAAAGAGGTGAGGTGGCATTGGCTTGCATTAGGAACATGTTGATGAAGTGGATGAGGATACTCGGTGCCAGCTGTGAGTCTCGTGCTGAGTACGCCAGCCATTTATAAAAGATCATGAAGACCAAGTACCCAAAGAGGCAAAGCAGAAAGAGCAGCTCAGGAAGAAAGAGGAGATAGATCTTATACTTCTGTCGGAAGTGCCTGGAGAGACACAGAAAAGATGGATTTTTTTAGAGAAAGAAAGGAGAATTTGGAGAGGAGCAAAGAAAGGCTTAATGCAGAGAGGTATTGGGTGTGAATATATTTACTGACTCTCTTCTGCTATTCATTTATTTATTTATTAAAATGGTGTGCATCATACAGATCTTCTGATAAGTATATTAAAGGCATAGTTCAGCCAAAATAAATAAAGTCTGGCACCATTTGATGGCAAAGTATTAAGTATATTAATTAATATGTGTATATATATATATATATATATATATATATATATATATATATATATATATATATATATATATATATATATATATATATAATTAATATATAATGAATGTATTCATTTATTTATTTATTTCCTTTGGCTTAGTTCCTTTATTCATCAGGGGTCACCACAGTGGAATGAACCAGCAACTTATCCAGCATATGTTTTACACAGCGGATGCCCTTCCAGCTGCAACCCAGTACTGGGAAAAATCCATACATACCCATTCACACACACTCATACACTACGGCCAATTTAGTTTATTCAATTCAACTATAGCACATGTCTTTGGACTGTGGGGGAGCACCCGGAGGAAACCCATGAAAACATGGGGAGAACATGCAAACTCCATAATGAACGTCTATATATAATATAAAATAAAGTATACATAATAAATATTAAGTATATAAATTATTATTAAATATTAAGTGAACTATCCCTTTAACTGGAAAAATAAAAACTGATACTTATTTAAAATATAAAAAAGGCCTAGTTATGTTGTGCACAACAGTTTGGAATTAAAATCTAAGCAAACTAATATAAGTGGAAGCCAAAAAATATAATATAATTGAAAAAGAATAATTAGCAATAACACTATTTGCAAATCTGGTTTGTATTTTCATATATTCATCAGGATTAGTCTAATGATTTTTAAAATAATGTTGAAAGAAATTGTATTGTGCAAAACAAACACATTTCAATTTGCATATTAAAATAAGTAGTATAAAAAAAGAGTAAATATTTATAAATATGTAAACAGAATTGACTTCACCTTTTAATTTATAAATAAATAAATAGGACAACAGATACACCCTCTCATTGAAACTGGGTTATTATTGTTAACTAAACCAAAACACACACACACACACACACACACACACGCACACACGCACACACACGCACACACACACACACACACACACACACACACACACACACACACACACACACACACACACACACACGCACACACACGCACACACGCACACACACACACACACACACAATAATTATCTTGCTTTCTCACATTTCTGTCTAACATTTCTCAATTTTATTATTTTATTTGGTATGAGCTGATGTGGTACCCAAACTAACAAATCTTAAATAGAAAATAAATAAGCAGTAAAAACACTAATAAAATTATACAAAAAAATACAAATGTAACTAAAAATTATGCAAAAAAACATACAAAACTAAAACTATTATAGGTGGCACGGTGGCTCAGTGGTTAGCACTGTAACCTAACAGTAAGAAGGTCGCTGGTTCGAGTCCCGGCTGGGCCAGTTGGCATTTCTGAGTGGAGTTTGCATGTTCTCTCCATGTTCGTGTGGGTTTCCTCCGGGTCCAAATATGTGCAGTATAGGTGAATTGAATAAACTAAATTGGACGTAGTGTATGTGTGTGAATTAGTGTGTATGGGTGTTTCCTGGTACTGGGTTGTGGCTGGAAGGGTATTCGCTGCGTAAAACATATGCTGAAATAGTTGGTGGTTCATTCCGCTGTGGCGACCTCTGAAATAGGGACTAAGCTGAAGGAAAATGAAAACTATTATAAAAAGTCAAATAAAATAAATAACAGCCCTCGAGTCCCTGAACCAGTCTTAAAACCCCTGTGTGCAATATATATTTATTTATTTATTAATATAATAATCAATGAGATGAACTGTTGCTCACTCACAAGTGGTTGAAGACGCTGAGCACCACACCGAAGCTCATGTGGACGACGCCGATGATCACAGACATCTTCATCTTGTAGGAGTTGAGGAAGGTCAGGCGGTTCACGGCCATGTTCCAGATCTACAGGTCAATTGAACACAACTAATCAAACTTCAGTAAACAACACCAGTCCATGACTCTGAGCCGAACACATCATTTTAGAGAGAGAGTGTGTGTGTGTACTCACTGGATCAATGCCCAAAGGATACGGCCCAGAGAAAACACCCGAAACATTGGGATTCAAGGTGAGTAACATATTTGATCGTAGAGTTTCATTTCTATACAGTGGAAAAACAAGGAAAACCATCATTTGCAATGATTTGAATGATTATTTTAGAATATGCAAATATGCAAAAATGAACCACCATGGTCCATCGCGAGACTCTAGGAAAGTAATGCATTGTGGCAATGTGCATTCAAGTAAGTAAATATAAGAGGTGTATTTTAGGTTGCTGTCACACAAGGTTGAATTGCCTGCACCAATTCCAGCCGAGATAAGGACACTGATTGTTGGAGATTCAATAATCAGGAATTTTAAAAGCAGAACTACAATGACATACTGCTTCCCTCATGCAACAGTTTCGGATGTAAACAAAGAACTTAAGAAAATTTTGAAAAAGCACAAGACTGCAAAACGAATTATCATCCATGTTGGGAAGAATGATATTTGAAAGGAGCAGTCAGAACTGCTCAAGAGGGATTTCTGTGTGCTCTTGGAAACTTCTTGGTTTTAAGATTGAAAATGCAGCCGTTTATCTCTGGACGAGTTTGACCAATTTGTTCACAATTTAGCTGCTCACTTCTGTGATTTAGCACAACTGATTTCACGTAATAAACGAACTAATAACGAATTTTAGAAGCCAGACTAATATTAGAGTATGATTTGCAGCCCACTTCAGATTAAAAGTGTTCAGTTCATTTAAATAAAACAAATTGTAAACAAAAAGTGCTACTGTGAAAGCCCCTTAAAATCAGTTTTAAGTGACATATTTTATGCTACCAGTTGGTTGCGCTATTACTCTAAAACTAAAAACCAAAAGACCAAAACCTACTTTGATTTTTGTGTATGGTAGGATCCCAAACTTAGGTCCAGGAACTCTCAGAGAGCAACAATGGAGCATTAAGTAAGTTTTAATCACTATAATCAGAGTTTATACTATAAAACAGTTTTTGTTACACATTCCAAATCAGAGATAGAACAAGCACAAAAGCAAAAGAAATCTGCACTGACTAACATTTAAATTACATATTACTATGGTTGACCTATTATTTTAGAGAAAAAGGGGGTAGACAGTGGTCTAGGATGACTTTTTCTAGTTTGCATGTGTTCTTTGTGTCTGTCAAAATATTATATTATTATCCTACTTCTCTATATGTGACATCAAATAAGGGTAAGCACAAAAGTAATCTAAATATAATCCAAACGTAATCCAATCAGATAATGTTACTATAAATGTAAAACAACATCAAAATATACTTTGAAATGCCATGTTTTATAGTCATACATTGCAAACAAATGTAAAAACAAATGTTTTTTTGTAAGATATGTGAATTTTGTCTTACGTCCACTCTTGTTCTGTGAACATGGCCTTGACGCTCCAGGCTGAGCCAAAGATGTTGAGGGATTTGGAGAAACAGTCATTATAAATGAGCCCAGTGTATATGGAGAACAAGCCCATCATCAGTATGATGTACCGCCCGTCAAAAAATGTCATCCAGATCTGAACAGACAAAAAAAATGTGATGAAAAAAGTGGAAAAAAGATTACAAAATGTATTTGTTTTGTGCTTTCAATCCATAAAAAAGTAGAGACAGGATATATGAATGTGTTGTAACACAAATGAATATATTTTAAAGAATATTATTTTTAAAATATGTAGAAATTCACTTCCTTAATATTTTGTTTCCTACTTTCACTGTTATTGGCAACATTCATCATATATCATCTTTTGTGTTTGACAGAAGAAAGAAACTTGAGCAGGAGTGAAAGGTAAGTTCTCTTTTTCTGTTGAACTGTCCCTTTAAGTCAAAAAATCACAACTTCTCGCTCTCCCTTGTGAAACGAATACGGAAGTGACAGAAACTGCAATTCATCGACTGCCGACTAGAGGCTGGCTCCAAATGGGAGTAAATCCCTATAGACTCTCATGTTAAAATGCTCAACTTTACAGCATGAAATTGTGCTTACAGCCTAGTACAAAAAAATGGTTTTAGTGTATATAGCTAATATTATAGTACATAGCCTATTTTTTTACAACTCATCCATTTAATTTATATTAAGCCTTAAAATTCTGCATAATTGAGTTGAGGACACGGTCATTTTAGTGACATGTATCTGCTGCTTGCCATCAGGTCACATCATAAGAATGCATTAAACCACATTATTAATAAAGTATACAACCAAGCACATGTGGCCAGATCACAAACGAGTCATGTTTAATGAAGTGTTTACCCAAAGAAAAAACAAAGCACTCTTCTTCAGGAAGAGTGATGGTGACTGTCAGCATGGTGATGCACTGACAAGATGGCGATAGTTGGCTCCACCTACTGGAAGCTACTTTTGCGCTCTTCAGAGAGCCACAGGTGAAGTCACGGACACTACGCCCGCTTTTTATTACAGTCTATGATCTGACCTCATTTCCTGGTCGTCTCCTTGTGTGATCTTTCTCAGTCAACACCATCCACAAAGCAAAGAGCGTCAAGACCGAACCATGACCAAGATCTCCGAACATCACCGCAAACAGAAAGGGGAAAGTGATGATGGTAAATGGAGCTGTAAATACAAATAAGAAATAAATGAACACAAAATTGACCTGAACGGTAACAGTCTGTTCCAGACACTAAACTACTGTTAAAATGTTTAGAGTGGGTATGACTTTTTAGAAAAGAAATAAATAATTTTATTCAGCAGGAACACATTAAATCGATAATAACATTAGGATGATTTCTGAAAATTTGTGCAAAACTTTACTCACTTTCATATGGTTCCAAAATTTTATGAGTGCCTTTCTTTATCTGTTGAACGTAAAACAAGATATTTTAAAGAATGTCAGAAACCAGTAGCCATTGACATCCATAATAGGTGGGAAAAATACTACAAAACCAATGGCTACCAGTTTTCAACATTCTTCAAAATATCTTCATTTGTGCTCAACAGAAGAAAGAAACACAAACAGGTTTGGAACAAGTTGAGTATATAATGACAGATTTGTGTTTTTAGGTGAACTATCCCTTTAAAAGTGACATTTTTAAAATATATTCAAACAGAAAACAGGTATTTTAAATTTCAATAAGATTTTATAGTTTTGCATTTTTATTATAATTTCTGACAGACCACTTTTATTGAGCCCTACAGCTACCGGTTGCTATTATATGCTTGTTTATATTGAAAAATAAAAACAGCACGAACATTCATACACTTTAAACAAAGCACTGCTTAAATTTTCAGTGTAAGCCTTTATCCAGCTGATAATAACTGTTGCACTCACCCGGGCTGACCTCTCTATAGTCGCCCACTCCATAGGCTTCCACTATACTCTGAAAGCCTGAGGTAAACTTGTTGCTCCTCAAAAGTGTTGGTGGAGTGTCGCTGCTCGGGATACGGTTCACAAAAGATGGGACTGTAGCATCTCCTTTTCTCTATCAAAAAAAATGAAAGAGGCTGCAGTTACAGCTAAGCACAAAGCTTTTTAAAAAACTTTGAACCAATTGAGTCAGCTGCTTTGCAAAAAGATTCAATCGTTAAGCTACACATTGCTGACATCTGCTGGTCAGAACAGAGCAAATGCTAGTTAGGTGAAACCAAAACATTTAACATTTAAACTGTTAAAAGCAACTTAGTAAAATGTGATTTTATCCACAGTCAAATGTATTTTACAGACAGATATTTTTTAAATTTATATGCAAAATGAACAAGGTGAGGATTTTAAAGGGACAGTTCACCCAAAAATGAAAATTCTTTCATCATTTATTCATCCTCCACTAGTTCAAAATCTGTTTCAGTTTCATTCTTCTGTTGAACACAAAGGATGATATACTAAAGAATGTTGGAAAAACAGCCATTAACATCCACAGTATTTTTTTTTTCCTGCAATGGATGTCACTGGCTGCTTTTTTCCCAACATTCTTCAGAATATCTGGTTTTGCGTTTAAAAGAGGAAAGAAATTCAAAAAAGTTTGGAACCACTTGAATATGATTAAATGGTGAGAAATTTTTGAGTGAACTATCCCTTTAAGACAGAATAAGAACCCTTTAAAAATAAAGACAATTAATATAGAATTAATAAATAGAATAACAAGGACAAAATAACACTTAAAGTATTTTCTTTAAGATATATAAAGGGGAACACAGAGTAAAAATATTTAAAATAAATAAAATTATTATAATAATTTCAATACAATGAACATATTAAAAAGGAAAGAAATGATCAAACAATTGATTCAAATGAATGCATGAATAAAAGTTGACAAAACAAACT
Organism: Danio aesculapii; assembly: GCF_903798145.1. Classification (NCBI taxonomy): domain Eukaryota; kingdom Metazoa; phylum Chordata; class Actinopteri; order Cypriniformes; family Danionidae; genus Danio; species Danio aesculapii. The sequence continues at coordinate 20,566,230 of NC_079444.1, forward strand.
AATAAAAACAAAATTAATTACAATCAGTAAAATAAATTTGACTAAAATATGCAAATAAATAGTAGATAAAGTAAAAAATGAATAAAATAAATTGCTTTAATAATTGCAATATAATGAACATATTAAAGTTTAAGTAAATAAATGATAAGAAATGTAAAAAATGCGACTAAGACAAAAACAAATAAACCAAAATTAGTATTCTTTTTTACATTATAAAATATAAATTTCTATTTTTATAAATGAAAACATACATTTAAAAAAACATATATGTATTTATTTTACATTTATAATAAAAAATTTTTACAGTATAAGTTACATTTTAATCTATACAGATAGTCTGTGTCATCAAAAAGACTGAACCCTCCTGCTCTAGTAGGCGCATCAATCCTTCTCAATGGCTTCTCCTACTTCAGTAATTAGTTTAAAATCTATACCCCTGTTACTCACCGACCCCTCCTCGAGCGCCCGCCGCAGGTTGGCCAGGTCACTGACAGGACACCACACTTCAGCAATGAGACACTTATTTGTGACATCGAAGCTGCAGAGGTTGAGGATGTGATAAATGGCCTTCATCTTCTTCACCTGCAGCACCCACGACTGCGCAGACTCTGAAGCTTTATGCAAGACCTGCTTCAAGTAATCTTCAGTGCGGTGCAAAACCTAACCAAAGACAGCTTCATTAACATTTAATTATGACAGCGCAGGCTCACATGATTAAGTGGTTTCTCTAGTGAATTCGATAACGTCAGCATTTTTTAGCTGAGGACAAACCAATAGCAGAGTTCAATAACAAAAAGCTCCCCAAGGAGGCACTAACGGGGCTGAGGAAAGCAGAAGACATACGTTGTGTAGGTCTTGAATGCGAGTCCTCAGGCTGTCCATAACATCGGCTCTTTCCTCATCTGTCTCAGGATGAGGGTAAATATGACAGTGGTAACTGCAAAAATCATACAGAAAAACTAAACGTGACTGCTGTTTTCTACGATATATAATTGAAGTCAGAATTTTTAGCCCTCCTTGTGAATTATTTTTCCCAAATATTTCCCAAATGATGTTTATCAGAGCAATGAGTTTTTCCCAGTATTTGAACACAGATAATAATGTTCTTATTTATTTTATTTTGACAGTAATAAAAGCAGTTTTTAATTGTAAAAAACATTTTAAGGTCAATATTATTAGCCCTCTTAAGCAATATTTTTTTCAATTGGCTACACAACAAAACCACTGTTATTTACTAACTTGTCTAATTACCCTAGTTAACCTGATTAACCTAGTTAAGCCTTTAAATGTCACTTTAAGCTGAACACTAGTATCTTAAAAAATATCTAGTAAAATATTATGTACTGTCATCATGGCAAATATAAAAAAAATCTGTTATTATAAATGCGTAATTAAACTAGTTACTATATAAGTGTTATGAAGCGGACAGGAGACAGAGGTAAGGAAACGTTAGGGTGTTTATTAAATGACAACAAGGAGCACATGAAGGATAGCCAGGAGGATCAGGAATGATGTTGGGGTCTTTTCCTCCGTGGCTGGGTAACAGGAATACACGAGGATGGACAGCACACACCAGATACAGCTGACAGAGGATGACACAGACTTGGAAGGACTGGAAGACAGGACGATTCGGGTGGACCAGGAAGACTAGGAGGAATACAAAGAGAACAGGTAAGTAAAGCGTTTGTTTTAGCTGAGGATGACTACGCTGAGTGGTCGCTCAGTTGTCCGCTTTCGTCGAGACGTGCCCGGACAATGAGCGACTGGAGTGCTGTGCTTTTATCTGGTGCTCGTGAATGTGATGCAGCTGTGTGCTCATTAGAAGTCAGGTGATGGTGATCTTCGTGAGTGGGGATCGTGAGAGCCTGACCAATCCGTGACAGTACCCCCCCTCCCCAGGGCCCGCTCCTGAGGGCCGACACCTCCGACGCCGTGGTGGTCTCCCTCTGCCTCTAGGCGCTGGGAACTCAGGGTGGCTCTCATGAAACTCCACCATGAGACTAGGATCGAGAATATCAGCTCTGGGAACCCATGTCCTTTCTTCGGGGCCGTACCCTTCCCAGTCCACCAGGTACTCCAACTGGCCACCACGACGTCGGGAACGCAAGATCTCCTTCACTGCGTAGACGGCTCCTTCTTCTAGGAGCAGTGGAGGAGGGGGTTCCTCTTCGTGGTCAGGCTCTGTGGAGGGAAGAACAGGATCGTGATAGGGTTTCAGGAGTGATACGTGGAATGTAGGGTGAATACGGTAGTGAGAGGGTAATTGTAGTTTGTAGGTGACGGGGTTAACCTGTTCCACGATGGTGAAGGGACCAACAAATCGGGGACTTAACTTGCGAGAGGGCAGTCGCATGCGTATGTCCCGGGTGGATAGCCACACCTTTTGTCCGGGTGTGTATCTGGGTTCTTCAGACCTTCTTCTATCGGCGGTTACCTTGCTTCGACGGACTGCCCTCTGCAGATGTTGATGAGCCTCGTCCCAGACTCTCTCGCTCTCCCGGAACCAGTGATCCACTGCGGGGACATCAGATGGTTCGCCATCCCAGGGAAAGAGCGGTGGTTGGAAGCCCAGGACGCACTGGAATGGCGTGAGTCCGGTGGAGGGTTGCCGCAGTGAATTTTGGGCATATTCTGCCCAGCCCAAATACTGGCTCCAGGAGCTCTGGTGACCACTGCAGAAGGTCCTCAGGAACCGTCCCACCTCCTGAATCTTCCTCTCTGTCTGCCCGTTGGTTTGGGGATGATATCCAGAAGAGAGGCTGACGGCCACACCTAGGAGCTTGAAGAAGGCTTTCCATAGACGTGAGATGAACTGTGGACCTCTGTCCGACACAATATCTTCTGGAATACCAAATGACCTGAAGACTTGATTAAAGATATTGTCGGCTGTTTCAAAGGCTGTGGGAAGACCTTTCAGAGGGATTAGTTTGACAAACTTTGAGAATCTATCTACGATGACTAGAATACAGGTATTACCTTCTGACGAGGGAAGGTCAGTGATAAAGTCCACTCCTAGGTGTGACCAGGGACGGTTCGGAATCGGCAAGGGATGGAGCTTTCCAGCGGGTAGATGACGTGGGCTCTTGGATTGGGCACAGTCCTTACAGCCCTGAACATATTGCCTCACATCCCTTGCCATGTTTGGCCACCAGAATCGTTGGGATACTAGCGAGAGAGTATTGTTGATCCCTGGATGTCCAGTGCCTAGCGAGGTATGTAAGGAGTGGATCAGATCTACCCGGTGTTCAGGTGGTATGAACTGCCGATGAGGAGGGCATCCCGGCGGAGCAGGGGCTTCCGGAGTGGCAACGACTGGAGGAGCGTTCCAGGTGATCGGACAAATGGAGATGTGTTCGGGAAGAATCTTCGTTGGGAGTTCTTCATGATCGTGATGCTCGTGTAAACGAGAGAGAGCGTCTGCTCTTAGATTCTTGGGTCCTGGACGATAGGAAATGGAGAAATCAAAACGTGAGAAGAAAAGTGACCATCTGGCTTGACGTGGACATAGTCTCTTGGCCTCTTTGATATATTGGAGGTTTTTGTGATCTGTGATCACCTGGAACGGATGTTTGGCTCCCTCCAACCAGTGACGCCACTCCTCCAAGGCTAGCTTGATTGCTAGAAGCTCCCTGTCTCCTATGCTGTAATTCTGCTCCGCCGGGCTCAACTTCCGAGAGAAATAGGCACAGGGATGCAGTCGGGGCGGTGTATCATGATGTTGGGATAATACTGCCCCGACGCCGGTGGTGGATGCGTCCACTTCCACCACGAAAGGAAGATTTGGGTCAGGATGAGTCAGGAGTGGGGCCCTTGTGAACTCCTTCTTAAGAAGGCGGAAGGCTGCGGCTGCTTCTTTGGTCCACTCCAGTCCTTTGGGTTTACCCTTGAGGAGATTAGTGAGAGGTGATGTAATCCTGCTGTAGTCCTTGATAAACCGTCTATAAAAGTTAGCAAACCCAAGAAACCTCTGGAGCTCCTTAATGGAAGTGGGTTCTGACCAGGATAGAACAGCCTCAATTTTCTTCCCATCCATACGTATACCGGTTTGGTCAATGATGTATCCCAAGAAATGAATCGACTTCTGGTGGAATGAGCATTTCTCCGCTTTGAGGTAGAGGTGATGTTCTCTCAATGTGTGTAGGACCTCCGCAACGTGTTGGCGATGTTCGGCCTCACTCCGGGAGTAAATGAGGATGTCATCTATGTACACTATTACAAAGTGGTGAAGAAACTCCCGGAGGACTTCATGAATGAAGTTTTGGAATACGGAGGGGGCGTTGACCAGACCGTAAGGCATGACCTCATATTCATAGTGGCCAGTAGGGGTCACGAATGCTGTCTTCCATTGGTCCCCCTCACGTATTCTTATCAGATTATACGCGCTGCGGAGGTCCAATTTAGTGAAGACTTTAGCTTCTCGGAGCTGTTCCAAAGCGGCTGGTACCAGAGGAAGGGGATATCGGTATTTTACTGTACCGTTATTTAGGACCCTGTAGTCGATGCATGGACGCAGCCCTCCGTCCTTCTTGGCCACAAAGAAGAAGCTTGAGGCGGCTGGTGATTTTGAGTGACGTATGTACCCCTGACTCAGAGCCTCCCTTATGTAATCTTCCATTGCCTGATTCTCTGGAAGCGAGAGCGGGTAGATCCTACCTCTTGGCAACTGGGCATCTGGAACTAGGTCGATCGCGCAGTCCCATGGCCGATGCGGCGGTAGCTGGGAAGCTCTCTTGGGGCAGAAGACATCATGAAAGGAGCTGTACTCCTTAGGAATGTGGATAGACTGCTTCTCAGGAGGACTCTCGACCGATGTTGTAAACAAAGAAATGGGGGTTCCGACCTTGAAGAGGGAGATTTGGAAAACAGGTAGGTGTACATCCAGATCCCCATTTCTTTATCTCTCCTGTGCCCCAAGAGATGATGGGATCGTGCTTCACCAGCCACGGGCGCCCTAGAATGATGTCCATATTTGCACCCTCCAGAACCAGAAATTGAATCCTCTCTTGATGTAACAACCCCACTTGAAGAAGGATGTCTTCGCATTGTCGATGGATACGGGTCGAAGATCGAGTGCACTGGGTTATCGGTTGTATCTGGTATATATGCGAGGACGCCTCAGTACGTAGGTGGAGTTGACGACAGAGGGATTGGGAGATGAAGTTCCCTGCTGACCCGGAGTCGATGAGGGCTGTGACAAGGAGAGAAATAGAGGCAGTAGTTATTTGTACGGTGGTAGTAAGTGGTTTACATTGTTCAATATTCGTACTGAATACACTCACTGAAGTCCGAATGGGACGAAGGGGACACTCCATACGGGTGTGTCCACTGACACCGCAGTATAGACACAGACCCCGGGTCAGCCTCCTCTGTCGTTCCGCTGATGTCAGTCTTCCAGACTCTATTATCATGGGTTCTGGTTCTGGAGAGGCTGTTGACTCAGGCGATTGGAGGAGTGCAGACGAGGGGGTGATGGTGTCCTGTTGATAGGAACGGAGACGATCGGAACATCGGAGAGAATGTTGGATGAATCTCTCCAGACCCATAGTATCATCTAATGTGGCCAGCTGGATTCGGAGAGTGGGTTCCAAGCCGAGCCGGTACGTGGTCAACAACGATCTCTCATTCCATCCACTTGCAGCTGCTAGAGTGCGAAACCGGAGAGCATATTCCTGTGTAGATAGAGTACCTTGCTTTAGATGATACAGCTGCTCTCCAGCGGCTACTTCCCCATCAGAACGTCCAAACACCTCTTTGAAATACTCCGTGAAGGTAGTGATGGAATTCATGACCGGCCCGGCTTGGTTCCAGATCGTCTCAGCCCATTTAAGTGCAGGCCCAGAGAGTAGTGATACGATGTAGGCGATCTTTGACTTATCTGTGGGATATAGAGAAGGTTGCATTTCGAATATGAGGGAACATTGTAACAGAAAACCATTGCACTCCCCCGCTCCGCCTGAGTAGGGCGCTGGTCGGGCCATGGGACTGGAAGGAAGGGCCGAAGAAGAAACTGTGGAGGCGGAAGTGCTCGGTGCTGGTGGTGCGTTGGAAAGTGGAGCTGGTGGCTGTAGAATCCGCTTCAACTGGTCCACCAGCTCTTGAAAGTGATCGGGGGTGCTCATGTTGTCGTCGTTATTGGTCCGGGCTTCTGTTATGAAGCGGACAGGAGACAGAGGTAAGGAAACGTTAGGGTGTTTATTAAATGACAACAAGGAGCACATGAAGGATAGCCAGGAGGATCAGGAATGATGTTGGGGTCTTTTCCTCCGTGGCTGGGTAACAGGAATACACGAGGATGGACAGCACACACCAGATACAGCTGACAGAGGATGACACAGACTTGGAAGGACTGGAAGACAGGACGATTCGGGTGGACCAGGAAGACTAGGAGGAATACAAAGAGAACAGGTAAGTAAAGCGTTTGTTTTAGCTGAGGATGACTACGCTGAGTGGTCGCTCAGTTGTCCGCTTTCGTCGAGACGTGCCCGGACAATGAGCGACTGGAGTGCTGTGCTTTTATCTGGTGCTCGTGAATGTGATGCAGCTGTGTGCTCATTAGAAGTCAGGTGATGGTGATCTTCGTGAGTGGGGATCGTGAGAGCCTGACCAATCCGTGACAATAAGTAAATTAAATTAGTTATTATTATATATAGGTTATTATATATAGTCAACAGACCTTATACTTCAATTCGTTAGTGTCATCCTAAAATGTTGAGTCTATTTTTGAGTCACTGACAAATTGGGTCAGTGTTTATGATGCTGAAAAGACCTGGAACAAAAATTTTAAATACTATTTGTGTTCATGTTGATTTATTAGGGTTTTAACCAATTAAAATATATAAATAAATAGATTTAAAAAAAAATTTGCAAAACAATACATTTTATATTGTATTTGCATGTAGTATTTATTGTTTTTACAAATATCATGTTAATATTCATTCACAAATAATAAATATATATTTGTAAAATACATAAAGTTTGTGTGATCCTGAACAACCTTTAAAGCAGTTGTTAAACCTTTAAACCAGCGACCCCCAATGTAAGATCGTCAAGAACTCGCGACCCCCCACTACCAAAGCATATACAAACAATAAAAATAGCTTTTTTTAAGCTGTTCACAATGTTTTAACTGTATTTACTATACATTACAGGGCTCGAAATTAACATTTTTGCTTGGTAGTACTGGTTTTCCTAACTTAAAAAATGTAGGCGCACCATTTATCGCTATGTTACTACAAGTTTTATAAACAGATTTATTGCATTTGAAATCACTGATCAAAACTAACAAGCAAAAAATATATATATTCATGCGTGAGGAAAATATGTCTCAATGAAATCCTGTTATCACAAGAAAATACATTTTTATAACATAATTGAGTGATCAAAAGATATCACGGACGGACCGCTCACCGGCCCTGCATGCACTGCTTGACATGAATTCATTAGTGAATCTGTTAATGACAACTGTGCTGTGTTCTCACAGATGGTGTCTGATTTTGCACAGATGCTTTTGACATATACCTTATTATTTGCATACGTCATTTTATTAGCAATACCGGTCTTTTCATAAGCTGCAATATTAGTTTAATCTTAGTCAGCGCAAGCCCTTTTGTGATGGTGTACGTGGTATTAAATTTTACATATATCTGCCACTTGCACAGCTGACAGCATCTGGCAATTAAATGAAGGATTAAACCGAACCTCTCGTGCTTAAAATGTGTAGATGTGGCAAACAGTTACCTGAAAATTCCGTCCCACAGACTTTACAGTTAATGCTTTAGTTATTTTCATAGCGGACATAGCCAATGGAAGTCTTTTATCTACTCTTCAATAAGTGTAGATGGTGGATTAACATTCACCACATGATCAGTAATCAAATGTGCCATTATTTGTAGCTTTAGGTGTTTCTAAGACAAAATCTGTCAGTGTTGTTTTCATTCTCATCTTCAGCGCTTTAAATTTTCGCGGTTGTAGCTCCTGTCACCTGAAGACAGGAGGCGTTGACTGAGTGATTGACAGCTGATTTTAACCAATCATTCGTGTTCAGTTCTTAGAGCAGTGGGCCAATAAGAAGAGCGCGAAGGCGGGGCAAGTCGTTGAAGGCTTTGTGTACTGCGGCAAGTTGACATGACAAGTTTTAAACTGTTCCTGAGCGCTGCGTTCCAAGTACAAAGATGCATTCTGCCTGAATGTGTCCTAAATACTTTATTAATCAGTAATATCTTTTAATAAATCTAAAAATATTAGCTTTCATTTGTAATACTGAAAAATATTTATTATAATCACTGAAAATTACACAATTTTTAAATCACTCTCGCGACCCCCTGAAATTATTCTGCGACCCCTGCAGGGGTCACGACCCCCAGTTTGAGAACAACTGCTTTAAAGGGATTTCACCCAAAATTGAAAATTCTGTCATCACTTAATCAACCTTCCCTTGCTCAAAACCTATTTGAGTTTCTTTCTACTCAAAGTTACCAGTTGTTGTGATCGCCAGCGGTGTTGTCTCTACTTGGGATTACTTCCTGTAGTCTGTTGTAATCGCCAGGGGCGTTTTCGCTGTTAGAGATTACATTCTACTGAACTAACACCGTAACACCAGCATTCTTCAAAATATCTTCTTTTGTATGATGAACTTATACAGGTTTAAACCCATATTAGGAAGAATAAATGATGGCTTAATTTTTATTTTCGCACTGAAAAAAAATGCTGGCTTCCACACAATTCCTTCAAGTTTTTCCAACACAACGCAATTAAGTTAACTCAATCATTCCTACAAATTTAAGTGGATTCAACATAAAAAAGTTCTTCCCCAAAAAACCGACAAATATGACGAATACTGTCTTCATTAAAGCCTTTACTCACCAGTCACAAATCTTTTGCACCTTCTGCCCAATCTGATCGCCCCAAAAGGAGATAAGAAACACCACATTCTTCCTGATCTCCCCCTGAAGCACACAAACACAACAGAGAGCCTCTATAAACAGAGCGAATCATCCATCTGAATACATTAACACGCTCTCGCTGCGGCAGACGGCCATCATCTGAAACTGTGAAACAAACACACAGCTGTGATTGAACAATCCAGCACATTCTGATAAACCACTTGAATGGCCAATCGAAAACATAATATTTCTGAGGTTTGCCTACTGTGTCGAGATCAGCCAGGCTCTCGTCCACTTCTGCGTAGCTGAGGATGGTGTAACCTTTACAGACTCGCCACAGCATGCGCTCAAACGCCTCCACCTTCACCCGCTGGATCAAGCCTGAGACAAACCTGCAGCACACACACACAGAAAACAGTCAGATGAAAACATGAAAGATCTGTGAAAACATGGACTAGTGTTGTGATGACACTTCATATGATACCTTGAAAAAACGATACTCTAAAAAATTATTCTTTAAAATGATACCCTAAAAAATGATACCTTACAATAAGATACCTCAAAAAAACCATACACTAAAAAAACAATACCCTAACATAAGGTACCTTAAAAAATAATACACTTAAAAACTAAACCCACAAAAATGATAACCTAAAATAAACAATATCTTACAATACGATACCTTAAAAACAGATACACCAAAAAACGATACCCTAAAACAATACTCTAAAATAAACTATACCATACAATACGATACCTTAAAAAGTACTGATACTTGATAACATTTTTGATACCATTGGGAAAATTTGCTACAATACTAGTTTAAATTACAATATTTACACATGTTTTAATGTCTTCATTTGCCAGAGTTAAAAGCTCAAGCACAGCTCAATGTTGATAAATTTTTACTACTGGTCCAGTCAGACCAGTTGTTCAGATTTCCACTTGTTCTGCCAAATTTTTTAGTGGCACAGAAATGAAAAATAAAAGTGAAGGCTTTATAAAAAAAAATAGTTTTCCTTGTTTTTCCCTATGTAATTCTCAGGGTGTTTTTCAGTAGCTACTACTTTTTTATCTAACAGCAATGTAGCTTGACTAGGTGTGGGATGATAACTGGTTTCAAGGTTTATTGTGGTTTGAAAAATTCACAGTTTTAAAACCGCTAATATTTTCTGTTATACCGTTCCTGTGGTTTATATAAAATGTTGTTTTTTTAAAGTGTTGTCAAAGACTACATTATTATTTTTTTTAGAGCAACAGTATCTCCAGCAGCCCAGGATTTGGCAAACATTTGAAAAACAAATCACTTGTACACCTTATATCCAAAGAAACCAAAGATATCCAAAGCCTTTTTAAGTTCTAAAGACATCTACTAATGAAGATAGTGATTCATTTCGAATTATTTAGTCTGACATGTTTACTGTTGCAAAATATTTTAAATGTTTTATAAAATCATATATATTTTGTTCAATATTTTGTTCGAATTTTAAAGCAGATATTTAAAAAGAACATATTTTAGAGCAGTAATCACAATGCCGTGATACTTTTCTCTAAGTTTATTATACTGTCAAAATCTTATACCGGCCCATCCTTAAGTCTGACAGTTGCTATAATCTATTTTGCTATCTGAAGCAGACGGCACTTTCTTACAGAGTAAAATTTGTGCTTTAGGTGCCATTCACACAGAATGCATAATATTTACATTCCAGTGGAGCACTTAGAGGTTGGGCAAGACATGTGAGCTTCTGTTTAGATTAGCAAGTTGGCATGACAATTGTTTTATTGGACGATTTTAGACACAAAGATGTGTGAATGGACCCTAAAATAGTGTAGTACAGCCATCATTAGGTATATCACACATCTATCTCACTGTTTTATGTTATTTCGAAAACACATTCGTTTTCAAGTTGAATTTTAATTCATCAAGTATTCTAACAACTGACAATTAGCACGAAGTAAGAATATTATAAGAGAAAATTAATATAATTTATTGCCAAAATGCAAAACCTGTCACACAGGTTTTTTTTTTAAATGCTACTGTTTAACCTAATTTTTAATTACATTATTTTATATGAATCCTAAATTTGTTGCACTTTAACAATCTGAAATATTTTAATACTATAAAATATTAGTTTTTGACATCATTGTTTGAACTAGCAAATATTTTGCCTAAAACATTTCTCATTAACCCTTATTCACTTATTTGTAATAAAGTATTTTCAATGTAACTAGCTACTTTTTAGCAGGGTAGTTTTAGAGTAGCTTCCCCAAAATGGATAATTTTCTTAAAAATTGTACCATTAAGTGCTCTAAATAATTCCACAATTCCTAATTCTGATGTCAGTATTATAGAAGAAACCTAACTTATAGAAAGTTAAAACATTACTGCCGGTAATAAATATAAAGGAAAACACATTTAGGCTGAACAACACTAGAATGTATTATGATGAGTGAGAGTGTGTTTGTGACTTACCCGAGTTTGGCACCCAATCTCTGCATACTGGTGCAGCCTGTCACTGATTCAGTCTCCAAAGACGGAAACTCTTCATACTGAGGGCCCAAGGCTTCATGCTAAACAAGACACACACATGCGAGTGAAAAACAGTGTGAAAGTGTAATACTGCTTTCATTTTAGTACTCTGTACATTAGAATGTGTCCTTGTTTTTTTGACCATGACCAATATACATTTGTCTTGATTTACTAAGACACTCACTAAAATGTTATCCAGTGTAATGTTATGAGCTTATATAGCGAAAACAGAATTTCAGGCATATTTAGAATAAGAATCATTTGATGGCATTTTAAAATAATCTATTTAAAGATCATAGTGCAGCACCAAAATGCTTATAGTTATGATTTAGATATTTTGTAATGATTTATTATAAACCTTCATATCTAATGGGTTTTAACCATTTTTAATAATTTTAAATATAATAAAAAATTTGTATGAACACTATATATATATATATATTAGTCAAAGTACATTTTTAAACATCGAATGATAATGAAAAGTTATATTACCTATGTTTTGATATTTTTTAACAAAAGAATTAGAAACAAGAAAGGTAGGCAATTTTTTTTATTAAATGTCCCTTTTGTAATTTGATACAAATATGCAAAGTTTTACCCCTCTGCACTTTATAAATATTATGGTTTAACATATTTCTGATCAAAGAATATCACAGAAATTCATCACCTTCCTCAAACAAAAGGGTTATTTTCAAATTTGGCAGAAAATAAAGAGATCAGCATAAACTTCTTATTATCTCTGGTTTTACTGCATTTACTACAGCAGGTATGTGTTTGAATAAAATGCTGATTTATGATTTACTCTATAAGGGTATGCTAAAATTTCTTCCTAATTTAAATAGTTTCAAAAATATTTTAAATAATATATTAAATATATATATATATAAATACTCAGCATATACAAGTGCACACCTCACAAATCTATCCTTTACATTCATATTTTTAATAGAAAGCTATACGATATTATATTTGTGCATATACATTAGATTAGTCAGTACTGAAGCCAAATCTGGAGCTTATCTAACAAAATGACTTACAATACAGTCCAAAAAACAAGTACACCAACATTTATATGTTATAGAAAAATATTACATACAAATTTAAAAACAAAATTGAAAGATTTAGTTGAAATTTTGTACGTTGTATTTAAAAAAACCATTTTGCAATATTTTGCTTGAATTTAATTGTATTATCTTTCAATATATTTGGTGACTAAAATATTATTTTACGAAATATATTTGTTTAATAAATCTGTTCTGTTTAAATGCACTAAAATACATTGCCTATATTCACTGAGAAATGGATAAAAATATTCATTTTCAAAATGGGGTGCTGAGCACTACATACAGTTGAAGTCAGAACTATTAGCCCCCCTTTGAGTTTATTTTTCTTTTTTAAATATTTCCCAAACAATGTTTAACAGAGCAAAGAAATTTTCACAGTATGTCTGATAATATTTTTTCTTCTACAGAAAGTCTTATTTGTTTTATTAAAAAAAACTAAAATTACTAGGTCCAAATAATTAGCCCCTTTAAGCTATATTTTTTTCCATAGTCTACAGAACAAACCATCGTTATACAATAACTTGCCTATGCCTAATTACCCTAACCTGCCTAGGTAACCTAATTAACCTAGTGAAGCCTTTAAATGTCACTTTGAGCTGTATAGAAGTGTCTTGAAAAATATCTAGCAGAATTTTATTTACTGCCATCATGGCAAGATAAAATAAATCAGTTATTAGTAATGAGTTATTAAAACTATTATATTAAGAAATGCGTTGAAAAAAAATCTTCTCTCCATCAAACAGAAATTGGGGGGGTGGGGAACACGGGGGCTAATAATTATATAATATATATATATATATATATATATATATATATATATATATATATATATATATATATATATATATATATATATAAATTTGTTGATAATAACAAATGTTTTTATTTGATTGAATATCAATGTTATTTCTCCAAGTATTTGTATTTACTGATTAACTGAAATAAAATTTTCTAAAAGAGTTTACATGTGAATTAGAAACCTCTAAATGCCACTTGATATTTTCTTCAAAAATTCTTCTTTTTTCTCAAACTCCTGTGTGTAAACTCGGTAATTTAACTTTTATAATGAAGTGTAAAGTTCTCATTGCCTTTAAAGTGAAATAACTGAACATAAAAATAGAAGGCTAAAAAATGCTCATTTTAGGAGAAAATTTCAGATGGAATTTAGAGGTTTTTGCATCCGAACTCTTCATGTCTAAACAAGTCTCATCTTTTTTTGTTATTTTGACAATTGTATGCTCTAAATGACATAAATCTCTATCTCAAATTTGGAAAAAACGTTATCATTCATTCATTTTCTTTCGGCTTAGTCCCTTAAATATCAGGGGTCACCACAGGGAAATGAACTGCCAACTATTCCAGAATATGTTTTACGAAGCGAATGCCCTTCCAGCCACATTCACACCCATACACATGCACACACACTCATACACTACGGCCAATTTAGTTCATTCCATTCAATTCACCTATACCGCATGTCTTTGGACTGTGGGGGAAACCGGAGCCTAACCACTGAGCTACCGTGCCACTTCAAAACATTAGCAGTAGTTTGTAAAACAAGACAAAAATTATGTTTTACTCGTTTTTTTTTTTGTAAATTGTAAATCCAGAGAAGCTCAGAATTTCATGGTCATCTTTTCCATAGTCAGGTTTTTACAGACTAGCTAGCTGCCACATTAGTGTGTGTTAATGACTGTTCGGTGTGATCGACGCACCCTGGAGCGGCTGTGCACGAATGAGCGTGTGATCCTCAGCATGTGTGTGTACTCCGTCAGCTCCAGCAGGTTCCTCTGCAGCTTCTCTTTATTCTTGGCCACTTCGCTGAGCTCCACCTCCAGCCTCTGCAGCTGCTCCTGAAAACACACCAGCAGCAAAACACATCAGACTTACACATTCAAGACCAATAGACCACTCTCAAACATCAATAAAACCCGTACATGACTGGCCAAAACATCACTTAACATGTTAACAAGTCATATTAAAATGGGATTTTATTGCTAAAAAAGCCACGCATGATTAATCTGTCACGCATAATCAATCTCCCACCCCATTCGCAAAGAGCTTTCTCTTACCACATTATACAATCAATCACTGTCGGCAACTTGACACGGTCAATTACCAACACTAGGTCTTGGCGCTGAAAACTGGAGCTCTCAAATACAATCAATTACCACAAACCACTGAGCACACGGCCATTAAGCCAGAAATATACACACTGTAATTGAATAAAACTGCATGGGAGGGAGTTCATTTCTCATTTAGGGGTGTAGAATCTTGGGTTGTGTTTACACGGGCACAAAAATACAATGTGTATTTAATTCTGACAAACATTAAGTTGTTTCACACACGTTAAAGGAACAGTTCACCCAAAATTGTCAATTCTGTCATTAGCCACTCACCCTTCACATTTCAAAACTTAAAGGAAATTAAAATAGTTTTTATGATGTTAGTAGGAGTACTGTTAGTTTGAAGGATATCTATAAGTTAACGTGTTTCATACCAGTGACAATATTTGCCCTTAAAAGATATACAACTGATATAAACATTACCTCATTCTTCAATTTCTCATCAAATCATCTGACCAATCAAATGCTCTACAGTATCTGACATGACCCACCCCCTTTAAGACACTTCTCATTTGCTGCGCTCGAGTTCAGGCACTCTCATTGGAGAGGCGTGATAAAACAAAATGCTATTGGCTGTTTTTAAAGGGGAGGAGCTACTTTATGTCGCACCCTCTTTTCCTATTTCAGTAGAGATTATGTCAAACAGTAAATAAAATGCACATTTCAGAGCACTCATGGTACCTTTAAAAAGTTATTTTCTCCCAAATATGATAAATGCCTTGCTATTTACTCACCCTTCAAGTGCATTTAAACCTTTATCCATTTATTCCATTTATTTATTTCTTCTGAAGATATTTTGAAGAAAGCTCAAATCCTGTAACCATTGACTTCCATAGTAGGAAAAAGCTTGCCTTATAAGTTTCAACCAGCATTCTTTAAAACATTTACTTTTGTGTTCAATAGAGTAAAGAAACTCATAAAGATTTATAACAAGTGAAGGGTGAGTAAAAAATGACAGAATTTTCAGTTTTGGGTGAACTATCCCAAGTGAACTATTAGCGTTCGCAACCTTGATCATAGCCAAGACAGTTATCAAGAAACTCAGCTCTGATTATTAGACACATTCAGTTCTACAGGATGCTGATTTAAATTAGTTCAATTATAATTTAGTTCAAAATTAATGTCATTATTGAAGTCCGCTAATGGAGGTCACACCTTCTCATATATGGCTCTTAAACTCTGGAATAGCCTTCCTGATAATATCATTGGCTCAGGCACACTCTCTGTCAGTTCAAAACAAGATTAAAGATCTATGTTTTTAGTAAAGCACACACGCAATGCATCCCATAACTGTAGGATCCATGTGTGTGCTCCATGCAGGTGAGTGGGTTTGACAAACCACCCGTATTGACACACTTTTTCTGTTTTAATACACCAGCCACTTTGTTAGAAATACTTCTATGTTTTATATGTTTATATAACTACTATTTTCATTTATAGCACTTCATTTTCACATTCACATTTAATATATCTTGTTCAAATACATTATGAATAGCAGCTATGTTAATTATTTACATTGTTCTTTATTTCCACCTGGGGATGCCCCTTCTGACGCCCCATTCACATGGGCCATCAGCGTCAACACTTCCCATACACTTCCCATTCATTCGTTGCCAGACTGCATTGTGGATCCGTCAGCACCACTTGTTGGGAATTTTTAAATGTTCAAATGCCAACAAACTCGTCAGCCAATCAGATTGCTTTATGCAAATACACCAGCTCAGACAGTAGTAGATTGTGGATGAATTTCATTGGCTGACGCTGCTATGATGATCGCGTCAGCCCCAACTTCAGACACACCCTCTGTCAAGCGTTGACGCTGAAGCATAAGGCCTACAGAGATTGTGCAGTGCCACATGACGAAATCCAAGACCGATGATGCTAACCATCGAGGACTTTGTGGTCAACAATTACACCTAATACACAAATACACTTCATTGAACATGTACATATGGACATCACCTATATACTGTATAACTGCAGGTTAACTATGCATATATATAATAAATTTAACTGTTAAAAGCTATAGCTACTAGTTAAAGTTGTGGTAACCAATAACCTTAACTTTTCTGAATTTGAATGTAATGCAATAATGTGCATGTTTTGTAAAGCTGCTTTGAATAATCATTGTGAAAAGCGCTATACAATTAAACTTGAATTGAACTGAACTGAAACGAACTGAAAAGGATGTTATTCGCTGTTGGGCAGCTCTACCAAAATAGAAAAGAAAAACAAAACATGGGGAAAAACCAGGCTCAGTTAGGGAGCAGGTTTGCTTTTTTAACGCCTTTTTTAGTCTTCGAGCCAAACTTAGCTTTTGGTTACCAATATTAACAGAAATTATGATTATAATTATTTGGCACACTCGCCTGGTGTACTAAAACAGTCATTATCAGTACATCACAGTACCTACCATGATCTCCAAGACATTTTTGGGTGCAGGAGCAACAGGAGGAACTTCAGCCTCTGGAACAGCAATATTAGCCTTCCTAATTTCCCTCAGCAGATACCCTACAGGTGCAGCAAACAAAGAAGCTAATGTTTAAAAACAGACCGATCACAGCAGAAGAGCTCAATTCTGTAGTCTGTCATAATGCACAAAAATAGTGCTTGTTTCTTGCCTCACTTCAGAAAATAATAAAATAAACAGAAAAATGACAGTTATGCTACTTTTAATCTTCCAAAGTACATTTAAGTAAAACAATTGGAATATATATATATATATATATCAAACTATATAAAAGTAATAACCTAACAGAAGTTCAGTGATCAAGTACAATATGAGGGCTAATATAAAATGAAAAGTGTAGTGATGTCAAACAATTACCTATACTGTTTTGATAAGCCACATTCAAAGTAAAGTTTGTATTTACAAATTATGTGTGTAATATATTCTGTGAATATTTAATATGTATATATAAATACACACATGTAGATAATATTTAAATAATAAAACAATATACATCCTGTGTATTTATATTACAGGTTAGAGCTGTCTCCCTTTTGAACTCTGCTTCCCACTGACTCTTTTGCCCCTCTCATACACCCCTACACTCTCCTCATAACCTCATAACAACACTCTCCATAAACACTGCATTATTTATTCATTATTTAATATTTGAACAATTACAATTGCACATATTCATCGCACTACATTGCACTAATTCATCTTGAATTGCACATACCCACTGTCTTTATACATATTATGTTCATATCTATCTGCATATATCTGCATATATTCATGTATTGCATATATTCATGTATTGTCTTTTCATAGTTAATACATCCTGTATATAATGTTCATAGTACATCCACCTGTAAATATCACCATAGTTTTTCTATAATAGCACTTTATAACTTATACCTATATCCTGCACTTGCTGCTATTGCACTCCTGCTTAGACCTAAACTGCATTCTGTTGCCTTGTACTACATGTGTAATGACAATGAAGTTGAATCTAATCTAAATATATTTATAAAACGCACACACACACATATATTATGTAAAGACGAATGCTTTATTTTGGTTGCAATTAATGTCCATCAATCGTTTGACAGCGCTAGAAAAGAGTGTTCATAGATCTCTTACCCAGAATCCTCTCCATCTCCTCACATCTCTTGATTTCACTGACGAATCGACGCTGGAAGGAGCTGACGCTGGGGTTGAGCTGCAAGATTATGATCAAATATTACAATCTAAATACAACCAGACATGGCTGTGGGCACTGCAGTAATTCAATGATACTTCAGATTAAAGCATTGGGCAATACGCATTAAATCATGTTAATCAGGCTAAATCAAGTGGTTTAGCTCATTCATAAATCTGATAAATTGATGCTTAAAATGCTAAAATTTACATTTGACAGGAGATTTAAATATATTACAAATTAAATATATTACATTTAGGGCGGCACGGTGGCTCAGTGGTTAGCACTGTTGCCTCACAGCAAGAAGGTCGCTGGTTTGAGCCCAGGCTGGGTCAGTTGACATTTCTGTGTGAAGTTTGCACGTTCTCCCCATGTTAGTGTTGGTTTCCTCCGGGAGTTCCGGTTACCCCCACAGCCCAAAGACATGCACTATAGGTGAACTGGGTAAAAAAAACTGGCCGTATTGTATGTGTGTGAATGCGATTGTGTATGGGTGTTTCCCAGTACTGGGCTGCAGCTGGATGGGCATCTGCTGTGTAAAATATATGTTATATGAGACCCCAGATGAATAAAGGGACTAAGCTGAAAGAAAATGCATGAATAAATATATTACATGTACCAAACTATCAGAAAAATACAAGACTTTTCATTTATTGATTTGATTGAATAAACATTTTAATATTGATTATAGATAATAAATTTAAAAAAGTATATTAAAAATAAATTATTTACACCTTACACAAGATTTAGGATAACATATTTGCTCTGAATATATTTTTTTTCTTCAAATATATTATGTTTCTCTTTAGCTTTGCCAAGTTTTTGTTTTGGCCATTTTAATACTTTGTCTTATTTTAAATTTTGATATTTCGATTTACATTTTTGACAATGGTAATTTCAAGTTGTTCATTTTCAGTTTATTTTAAATATAACTGATAAAAAAACTAAATAGGGTGCATAAAACTCACTCAGTTTCTATATTTCGGACTAGTCCCTGATTTATCAGGCGTCATCACTGCAGAATGAACCACCAATTACTCTGGCATATATTTGTTGCAGCGGATGCCCTTCCAGTCACAACTCAGCACCTATAAATGACTTGTTTCCACTGACTGGTACAGTACGGTACGGTTCGGGTCAGTACGGGTCACCTTTATCAGGCTTGCGTTTCCACTACCAAGGGTACCCTTTTGGTGGGCGTGGTGTATGCCAATGTTTCAGTCGACGTCATTCTCACTCGAGGAAATGTCTACAGTAAAGCTGTACGGGTCGCTCACATATCATATGAAAAACACTTCTCACAAAACAGATGCTTTACACATATAAATACTTGTGTTTAAATGTTTATTACTAACTCTTCTATGAACATGAGTTGATTATAACTGCAGATCATTGACAGTGCGAAATAGCCTACTGTAACGTCTGTAATTATATTAAATAAATAAATAAATGAACATATATAAACACATACAGCCCCTTACAGTCTACGATATGCTACCAACTACAGAAGAACTACAAACAGCAGACATTTCATCCTTATTTAGGTTCAAGAACAACACAAAATATAGCCCACAGTCAGAACAGACCTCTCATGTGTCTTTAATCTTCAGCAGCACATGTTGCCTTTGTTAAACAGTAATTCCATCATTCCCAGTTCATATTAGTCCAAAAGGTGAAGATAATAGTTATACAAGGCATTTTGTTTGATGAAAAATAATGTGCTCCTTTTTTCCGGCTTCTCCTCTGCTTTTTCACACATCACTCTCGCGTTTGTGAGTGTCTGACAGGATCGGGTTTCAAAAGCACGTCAATAATCAAGCGCAGGTTATTATAACCGGGTTTTTTGTTTTCATTCTGGCTTGTTGCGTAAGCGAAATATGTATCTCTGTAAACCAAAAGCGTTCAGCTGCGCGTCTAGCTCCGCCTTTTGGTACCCTTCCTTGTGTTTGGTACCCTTTCGAAGGGGTGCCAAAAAAGTGGTATGGTACGGTTCGGTAAGCCTTTTAGCAGTGGAAACGGCCATAAAAGCGTACCAAACCTAACCATACCGTACCACTCAGTGGAGACAGGCCATTAGTCACAATCACCAGCGATCTGTAAGGACACATTCATTGTCACTCATACTACAACTCCCATTAGACACCTCACGCACACACAATTCTGGATTACCGATGATTGCACACACACAGCTGAAAGCTCATCAAAGACTGATTACATGGACTATATATACACTGCTCACATTCTCACACACATTGCTGAGTCTTGTTTTATTGTTCTATTATCTAGCCTAGTTTATTGTTTATGCCCTTTGCTGCCTGCACTGACCTCTTTGCTTGTGACCCGACTGCTCTTATTGTCCTTATGTTACAGTTTGCTGCTACTTGGATTGTTTGTCTGTGCTCAATATAATAAAGACACTGCACGGTGGATCCTCAACTCTGTTGTCAGAATCACTTTGTTACACATACACTCTCTCTCAAACACACACTCATACACTATGGCCAATTTAGTTTACCCAATTTCTGCATATCACCAAAATTATTCATTCATTCATTCATTCATTCATTCATTCATTCATTCATTCATTCATTTTCCTTTGGCTTAGTCCCTTTATTCATCAGGGGTAACCACAGCAGAATGAACAACCAACTTATCCAGCATATGTTTTACACAGTGGATGCCCTTCCAGCTGTAACATCCATACACACTCATTCACACACATACAATACGGCCTTTTTATTTTATTCTATTCATCTTAACTGTATGTCTTTGGACTGTGGGGGAAACCGGAGCACCCAGAGGAAACCCACGCCAACACGAGGAGAACATGCAGACTTCACACAGAAATGTCAACCTTCTTGCTGTGAGGCGACAGTGCTAAATACTGTGCCACCGTGTCACCCCAAAATTATTTAATGAATAAATAAATAAACCTGAACAAATTTTAAATGTCAACCACCCTTACTGTTGGCAGCAAATCAGTAGGGCACACACATCTGTGACCAACACTTGGGCTATATACGTGCTTGTGTTAATGTCATACAACCTCAGGCTGAATAGAAAACACAGGCTTTTAACTAGCCTTGCTATTTTTGATGCAAGTAATTGATTCAACTCATCAGCCTTAACCAGGACATTAACCTAGCTGACACACATCGGCTTCCCTCTGTTTCCAGCCTAAATGTGCTCACTTAACATGCACCTCAAAACACATTTAAAGGGACAATTCACTCAAAAATAAATATTCTGCCATCATTTACTTTTGAATTTCTCCAAACCTGTTTGAGTTGTTTTTATTCTGTTAAACACAAAAGAAAATATGTTTGAAGATTGTCGGAAACCTGTTACCACTGACTTGATTTGTTTTTTCTACTATGGATGACAATGGTTACAGGTTTTTAACATTCTTCAAAATATCTTTTTTGTGTTCAACAGAACAAAACAAAAAAACAATTGTAAATCAACATGGTTTGGAACAAAGTGTAATTTTTGGGTGAACTGTCCCTTTAATGACTTCCTTTTCACACTTATATAGTAAGCACATATAGGTTTACATTATTAATTTTTGCTGTTAATTCCCGTCCATACTGTTTAATGTATAATTCTTTCCTCCCCTGTTTATTCAATAAAAAAAAAACACATATGGGTTGCCAAATAATGTTGATTCACTCAAATCAAAATGTCAGAATTCAGGTGGTGGATCTCAATCTACCTACACAGCATTTTTGACATCAGGTGACTTGCATTTGATGCCCCAGAAATGCTGTTTTTGTTTGGCAAGCCATTTTAACATTTACTACATTACTGTAACACATTATAGTATATGATTTCATGCTACATGTACCTATTTCTTTAAGCTATTGTCTTTTTTATTAGTACTTATTCATTAGATATTAACATGTTTTCTTTAGAACTAGAGTTTATTATTTACATATTCTTTCTTATTTATCAGATACTGGTACTCAAACATTAGATACTGGTAACTGTTATGGCTCATTTCCACTGAATAGTGTGGTTCAAGTTAATACCAAATTAGCATACCGTACCACTTTTTTAGGAAAAAAGTATAATATCTAAAGTCATAAACCATGCCTATCAAGTGGTGTTAATTGCAAATTTCTGGTGTATACCGCATATAGCATGTAAGGGTGATATTAGCAGAGGAAATATAAGCCTGATCATGGTTACTCATACTACATTGTACTGTACTGAACTAAACTGAAAAAAACTGCTCGGTGGAAATGAGCCATAAAACACATAATAGTAATTAGTCATTATACTAATGTATTTTATACTAATGCCTATTTAATGAATGCTAATCATTATTTCAGTTGGTACCAATAAATATTATAAGATTGCAAGTCACGTGTTATCAACTCAAAGCATAACATATTAAATAAGGGCAAGCATCTTATTAGCCACATAGTACCTAATGAATAAGAAATAGTATCTAATTTACATATACGAGTATGTAATTAGAGGTACTAATATGTAAATAAATAAGTACTAGAACAAAAATAAATAACTGCTTGCTAATAAAAACTCACAACTGGAATACATACAAGTCTAAACTGAATAGTTGATCCCTCAATAACAGGAATCAACAGAAGTCAATGACAATTTTTTTTTTATTTGTTACTAGTAACTGTTACGTCTGTGATGGGAAATGATGAAATGGAGATCCAAATGCAGACCAGTGGGTTTATTGTGAAGTGCAGAAAATCAGGAATGATAACATAGGGAAAAAACAAAACAAAACAAACAAACAAACAGAAACTAGCTAAAGAATAACACAACCAAACCTGGGCACACACAGACATCATAACTAAGAAAACTAATGACAATGAAGGGCTGACAGAACCAGGTATAAATACACAAAGAAACAATTAACTAAAGCTGACAATTAATAACCAAGAGCAATAAAGAACACAGGAGAACTAACATGTGTGTGACATGAATAAAAGCAAGCTAAAACAAAACACAGACAGGGTTACATTAAAAATAGCATTACTAGGAGGGTCAGACAGAATCTGCGAAAATGTTTTGCTTTTTCTGCGCAGAATTGTTAAAAATCTGCAGATTTATGCTGAATTATTTTGGGAGTATCATAACTAAAACCTTAATATAGGAAATAAAAGTAATACCTTTTTAACTTTTATTTAATGTTTACAATGCAAATCCAATTAGATCCACTTTATTTGGTAAACAAAGAAAGTCTCTCTTATAATATATCTGTAACACGGGGAGTGACACGGGGAGTGACAACTGAAGTTTGGATCCACTTGCAGGTTTAATCAAAGTCAGGCAAGCAATGGTCAACACAGGCGCAAACAGATGTATAAAGGCAGTCCAGAATCTTAGTCAAATGTATCAGGCAAGAGGTCAATAGGCAGGCGGCAGACAGAACAATAAGATACACTAGGCTAAGGTCAAAACACAGGCAAACTAGACTAGGAGAAATACGTTGTAATGTCACTTTACAGAAAACAAGACTCGGCAACGTGAATGAGTGTGTGTGCTGCTTATATGGTGTTTGTAATCAGTCTTTGACGATCCTCAGGTGGTGCGAGTGTAAACAGTAGAGACTTGGAGCAGGTGTGAGTGTGTGTGTGGCATGACTGAATATGTAGTCCATTTACAAGCAGATTTGTAGTCCTTATGTGCAAACCAGCGATCTTAACTCCCTAGATCGCTGGTTTGCACATAAGGACTACAAACCGTGACAATATCTACTAAAAGACAGAAAATATTATTTTACAAACTGTATTGTAAATAAATCATATGAATAGTTTTCATATTGTTCCAATAATATTACTGTAATTAATTGAAAAACTGAATAAATATAAATTTACACACAATCACACAAGTAAATAAACCGAATCAATGATGGGCTAAAAATCTGCAGAAATCTGCGGGATTCTGCGTGCACAGATTCCACGTGGGCCTACTAGTGACTAATGAAATAACTATTAGTAATGAAAAAGTACTAATATCTACTAGGAGTGTCTAATGAATAAACACTATTGTGTAATAAATTAGTTAGCTAATTGAATAAGGTAAAAGTCACCCAAAAATGAAAGTTCTGTCATCTTATTTATAAAGTTATAAAACTTATAAAATCCTTTTATTTATCCACAAACCTGTTTGAGTTTCTTTCTTCTGTTGAACACAAAAGAAGATATTTTGAAGAAAGTTGGAAACCTGTAACCCTTGACTTTCATAGTATTTTCTTTTCCTGTTATGGATGTCAACAATTACAGGTGTTCAGCTTTCTTCTGAATACAAAGGTTTTAATCAGACTCATACACTACGGCTAATTTAGTTTATTCAATACACCTACTGCATGTCTTTGGACTGTGGGGGAAACCACGCCAACACAGGGAGAACATGCAAACTCCACACAGAAATGCCAAGCGACCCAGCCGGAACCTCGATCCAGTTTAACTAAAGCATAAACACCAATAGCTAATGGATAGTTAACGGAAAATATATAGGCCTATCTCTAAAAAAACAATTACGGTTCATAGATTGAGTGTTACCACGGCTTGCAATAGTAGTCGAGGCAAACAGTTGACCAACGTTAGGTTGTGATACAAATCTTCTTGAGTGCAAACTTACATCTCGAAATTCGACCAGTCCCATCTCCCCCAGCTCGCTGATGCAGGCGTACGCCGAGCCGGACTGCAGGAACAGCTGCGCCAAGCACATCTCCTCACTCCGAAACCCCGAGCCCATCTTCCCTCTCCTCTCCCGGACACCTGGATAACCCAATCCGCCTCTGGCCTTCGAGAGTCACTCCGACAAAGCACGAGCAACCTGCCCCATCAAACGTGCGACACAAGCCGCATTCAACATCCATGCATTAGACTAAAGTTGACCTGCTAAAGCGTGCATTAAAGATGCATGTCTAAATAAACCGGGCTTAAACTGCACCGAAAACGATTAACCTACAAATCCTATTTTTAGCAGCCTAGTTAATATTCTTGGCACGCTGGTGTAAATTATAACTGTATTATCTAAAATGAACTGCAGGTATTATATTCACGTAGACTTACCTCTAGCTGGCTGGACAATAATAATCGATAGGCGTCTGTACCTTTAATTGCCGTCTTGCCATTGAAACGACAGAAATAGCGCAGGATTTATAGGGATGATGAAGAAGCGTTGACGAACCAACGACTAAACACTATTTTAGCCCTGAAATGTGCTAGTATAAAGGATGTCTTATGTTTAAATTAATCGCATAATAAAAAGATCACTCCCGTAATGCACGAGCTCTGCCGGTGTTACAGATTGCACCCAAGGGTTGCCAAGTACTTTGTTAGAAAACCCCCATTTCATATGTTTAACTTTGAAAGCGATAAATTGTGATTGTGAATGTATGTCATAGACTGTGTAAAACTGTGAAAGTGTGACTAAATAAATATTATATAAATTTACAGCCTCGTTTATTTACAATGTGGTATTAGCTATTGATTCTTCAGCTTTTAGGTATCTTTCGTCCCTTATTCAATTGTTCTGCTATTTATTCCAATAAATACATTTATAAAATAATTTTTTATTTTATATAAATATTTTAAATAACAAGAACAATGCTACAATAATAGCAATTTCATAGATTGCAAATATTTCAGCGGTTAAAGGTTCACTTAGTCACATTGTAAAAAAAATAATTATATATATGTAAAAATAGCTTTAAATGCTAGAAATATGAATTAGTAAATTTATATGGCAACAATATTCAAATTTATGCATATTTCTGATTTCTTGAGTGCTTGGTAAGCAGAAACAAGGGCTTATCAGCAATCTGGCAACCACATTAGCATTTAATATATTCTGTGCCGTATTCTTCCAGACCAGGGGCAGACCATCTGCCTGTCCTTTGTTTAAAAGCCTGAAAATCAGCAGATTTCAAGCGCAAAACAAATCTGTATTTGAAGTTCTCAAATAATAACTAACTAAATGTAAAAATTAATTAATAATTAAGTAGTAATGACATTGTAGTGGTCCTGATGTGACAGTGACATCATTCAGCCTAGCCTTCACCTCATTGTGCATTAATGTAGTTCAACACAAATGAATTGACACTATTAATTTCCAGAAAAGCCAAGTAACTTTTTTAAAGCAATTCCAGAACTCAACAATAAAAGATGCAAATAATATATTTTGAAAAATGTTGGAAACGTAATTATTAATTTAGTATTTTCTTTTCCCTCTATGGATGTTAATGGACACCAGTTCCCAACAGTCTTCAAAATATCTTCTTTTGTGTTTAACCATCCCTAGTAATGTACAAAAATTATTTACAAATGATAAAATAATTTTTTTACTCACTGGCCACTTTATTAGGTACACCTGTCCAACTGCTCGTTAACGCAAATTTCTGATCAGCTAATTACATGGCAGCAACTCTATGCATTTAGGCATGTAGACATGTTCAAGATGATGTCTACTGGTGCAGTTCAAATCGAGTATCAGAATGGGAAATTTAAGTGACTTAAGAGACTTTGAACGTGGCATGGTTGTTTGTGCCAGACAGGCTTGTCTGAGTATTTCCGAAACTGCTGATCTACTGGGATTTTCACGCATAACTATCTCTAGGGTTTACAGGGAATGGTTCGAAAAGAGAAAATATCCAGTGAGTGGCAGTTGTGTGGGCGCAAATGCCTTGTAGATGCCGGAGGTCAAAGAAGAATGGCCAGACTGGTTCCAGCTGATAGAAAGGCAACAGTAACTCAAATAAGAACTCGTTACAACCGAGGTATCTCTGAATGCACAACATGTCCAACCTTGAGGTGGATGGGCTACAGCAGTAGAAGACCACACCAGGTGACACTCCTGTCAGTTAAGAACAGGAAACTGAGGCTACAATTCGCACAGGCTCACCAAAATTGGACAATAAAAGACTGGAAAAAAAAAGAAAAAAAATTGGATATTTTCTTGGCACACTTTTGGCCCATTAGTACCAATTAAGCATGTCAATGTCACAACCTACCTGAGTATTGTTGCTGAGCAAGCCCATCTCTTCATGACCACAGCGAACCCATCTTCTGATGGCTTCTTCCAGCAGGGTAACGTGCCATATCCAAAAGCGCGAATCATCTCAGACTGGTTTCTTATAAGCCTTATATTGAAATATATGTATTTTTCACGCCTACAGGACAGATCAATGAAAATAGGGGTAAAACTAGGGTCCTAATGTGGGCCAAGAAATGCAATCATGTCTCTCCTGTTGTGCAGACTACACACAAAGACTATAGAAAGGGACTTTGCTACACATCAGGAATGACTACACATGTAGAGTCTCTCTAATCTGTTTATTTGATGACTAGTCTAGTTCTGGCCAATTCTCAGGGTGAGTTCAATTCAGAAGAGCCCTAATGCCTTCGGAAGATCCATCTGAAGAGATTAGAGCATGAGCCCTCCAGAAGCCCTCCAGAATTGAGCAGCCTACTATGTGTAACACCAAACAACTTCCTTGCTCAAAAAGAAAATAATGGCCTAAAATGTCCATCAGTTGTATTATTATAATTTTTTATATCCTTCATAAAGGGCCCTTCAGAAGTTCAGAGTCTTCAGTTTTGAGCACTTCGGTTTGGAATGAAACTTCAATATGGTGGCCATGATTATTTTCACTTTAAAATGCCCTTCGGAGGGTGATATCCTGTTTAGATTGCACCGTCACACGTCTATTAGAAATATTTATAAGGAATTGAGTCTGGTGCCTGCAATAGCGCTATCAATAGGCAAAGTTTACGGACTGCAGCTTTTTACCTGCAGAGTCAGTTTTGTGCGTTTTGATTTCATGAGAACTTCAAGAAATGATCAGCCCCAAATTGCCTATACTGTTACTCAAAGCATCTTTGTGTTTAATAGAAATCTAAACAGACTGTTTGGCAAAAGTAAGGCTAAACATAGTTTAGCTTTAACCCTAATTAAACATCTGATCAAGCTAATTGAATCCCTTCAGACTTGTTTGAAACCTATAGGTATGTGTTCTAATAAAGCAGGCTTGGAACTAAACTCTGCAGGTTTAACAGGTATGGAAAGTATTGTTATCTTTGTTTATAGAAATACTCAACATGTGTTTTACCTGAAATGCTTATTGTGTGCACATCTTCTCCTTTAAATTTCTAAAGAAGCTTCCATTTCTTTTTTTATTTCCCGTTTAGCACCCCCATCTTCAGTTTCTGCACATGGGAGAGGTGGGTGTCTGCTAAGCTTCATTCATGGTTTCATTTCCTTTTTGGCTTGGTCCCTTTATTAATCTGGGGTCGCCACAGAGGAATTTACCACAAACTTATCCAGCATATGTTTGACACAGCAGATGTCCTTCCATCTGCAACCCATCACCTGGGAAACACCCACACACAATTTAGCATAGCCAAGTTGGACTTGTGGGGCAAACCGAAGCACCCAGAGAAAATCCATGCAAACTCCACACAAATGCCAGCTACCCCAGCAGGGGCTCGAACTAGTGACCTTTTTACTGTGAGATTGTGCTACCTACTGCACCACCGTGCTGCCCCCCCTAGATCAGTTTAATTGCATTTAACTATGAAATTAGGCACAACTAATGCCAATCTGCTACTCAAAGTTGTAAAACCTGATTTAACAGAAGCTGATCTTCAAAACAGTCAAGTCTGTATGTAGCCTTTGTGACAATTAGCTTTTTTTTTTTTTTTTTTTTTTAAATTAAGTGGAAGACTGTGTACATTTCATCTTGTTTGAATCCTTACTAATACCGCTAAAAGAATCTAAAATACTGCCACCAGAAGTGACAGATTCAGTCATTATACAAATGGATCTGAACCAAATACACAAGATGTGACCCCAGTAATACACTTCAGTAATGTTTAAGACGACAGCAAGACTTAAAACAGTGTAAGATTAAGCTTTTATTTGTCTGTTAATGATTTCTTCTGAGGTTTCCATTAATGAAGGAGCTTCTAATGATTCAGATTACAGAGTACATTTGCGGATGGAGCCATCAACACAGACAACCCACAGCACTCCCAGGTCAAAGGACACGTGTTTGTGACCATTGGGACAGACAATCATTGAGATCCAGTCGGTGCCAGCAGGGTTAGACCGACTCACACCAACTCTGCAGCAGACAAACAAAGAATGTGGTTTCATCTACAGGAAGAAAATAATGCTTGACAAATGTCATGTTACTCTGCGTGTGAACCGTTCAGCCGACCTTTGGAATAGTTTTGCTTCATAGTTGACACCAAAGACACTGCCATCCGTTCCTACTTCAATCATGGACAGAAGGCCAGGGATATTTACAAAAGTCCCATCCCCAGAACAGGCATTACTGGACACACCCTGTTAGAAACCCCCCCCAAAATATTTAGTATTTGCAAAATGATTTCATGCATTTAACATGGTGACATTACCTTCATGATAAAGATACTGTCAGCAGAGTTCACACCCCAGCAGCTGTAAGGGCCACAGCTGTAATACTTAAGCTTTCCATTAAGGGAAACCCAAGGAGTGGTGCTGGATGGCCATTGGTTGTTTGCGTCCATATTTAAACAAAAGATGTCATCATTCATATTGACGCCTGCAATGATCTGATCACCTCCAGCATCCACCTGCTTGAGAAGACCTTCAAATAAAAGGTTATGATAATAAGGGATGATTTTTATTATATATAAAAAAAATAAGTTGAATTAATGGGAATTTTTTATATACCTGGAAACTCAACAAATCTGCCACTTATCAATTTGAAGATGTAGTAGGTTCCATTCACTCCCAGCTGACCAGCAGGACCAACACTGAAGTGCTTTAGAGATTTGCTGACCAAATTGAAGACATCATCTTGCAGCACAAACGCTTGATTTAGATCATTTACGCCAACCACTGAACCAGACCCAGCATCAATCTGCTTCAGATTACCATTCATTATGGTACAGTCTAAAGCTGCAAAAAAACCACACAAAATAGAGCCTTTAAAATATAATTTTTTTTAATAAAATAATATTATTAATAATAATAATAATAATAATAATAATAATAATAATAATAATAATAATAATAAATGCATTTACCCATAGTGTAAAGGATCTGGCAACTCAAGAGCAGCAGAACAACCTGATAAACCTCCATTGCTCCACAATACAGTTTTTGTTTGGACCTGTTAACCAAAAATCAAGTACATGAGTAAATTCAAAGTAAAGATAAACTCAACAACACAATGACAATAATTAATTGAAGATAACCTTGTCTTGTTTGAGCAGGATTCAGCAGTCAGAGTGAAGACATCAACAGCAGCAATGAAGAAAAACACTGCAGCTGTGTGCTTTTTTATTTAAACAAAGCAGCCAATCAAGCGTAAAAGCAAACTGTGAACCAACCATGAAACACCAGTCAAACCATGAAACACCAGTCAACAAGATCAAGCACAGGTGCAGACATCAATCAGCCAATGAACAACCAGAATGAAAACCATGGACATTAGCTGAACAATAGTGTTGTATACAAAACAGCCCCTATATATTCATTCACTCTGCCCTACGTTAGTCAACTAATATAGACCAGTTGAGTTTTGAGGAGTGAATAATTTGAGCACTTAGTGCACTGGAAGGGATGCTGTTTTGTTTGTGCATCACTAAAACAGATTAGATTTTTAACTACTTGGCCAGACCCTGTGATAGTTATTTAACACTAGTGAGCTGTCTATTAGCAATGAAACAAAGACTTTTAATTTCTGTCATGTATACAAACGTTATGTTAATTAACATGTAAATAACGTGCCATGTCCTAAAGCGCGAATCATCTCAGACTGGTTTCTTGAACATGACAATGAGTTCACTGTACTCAAATGGCCTCCACAGTCACCAGAGCTAAATCCAATAGAGCACCCTTGGGATGTGGTGGAACGGGAGATTCGCATCATGGATGTGCAGCCGACAAATCTGCAGCAACTGATGCTATCATGACAATATGGAACAAAATCTCTAAGGAATTTTCCAGTACCCTGTTGAATCTATGCCACGAAGGATTAAAGCAGTTCTGAATGCAAAAGGAAGTCCAAACCAGCACTAGTAAGCTGGACCTAATAAAGTGGCCAATGAGTGTAGTGCCATCAAGTTACTGGATCATTCAATCAAACCGTTTTACATTACATAATTCAAATAATGATGATAACCTTAGTTTATAAACACAAAACAAAAGCACTGTCGTTCTTGATTCATCCAGAAATCTACAATGTAGGTCAACATTCTCTCTTTAGTGAGTTTTTAATGAAAGTGTTTTAAATGTTTAATTAACAACAATAAAAATCATTTTATTGATTTAACACAAAATTATGAAAATACCCAGATCAATCACAATGTGATTAGAGCCCCAGTAATAAATTACTTTATATTTTCATTAAAATAAATCAAATACTTCTCATTTCGATTTTTATACTTGTACAGTGTGTAAGATTATTTTTGAACGCTCAAAAGCAAAATTAGTAGTAGTTGCTTTATTGAAATAGGGGTGGCAGAGGAGGATTTTTATAATAAAAAAAAAAAACTTTCCCTCAATCAATAAACCACTGAAAAAAAAAAAATAAATGAATAAAATAAATCCTCTGCCTCCCCTATTTCAGCAAAGCAACTACTACTAATTTTGCATTTGAACGTTTACACATCTTTTACACACGTTTACACACAGTACAAACATAAAAATCAAACAAACAGACAGCTGTGCATCATCTGAGGCTCTGTGCGAGTCTGTTGAGCTCCTGTGAGAGTCCAGTGACTGTGTCCAGAATCTTCTTCCTATCCGAGTCCAGCAGTCGACCTCCACAGCGCTGGGCAAACTTGTCCGGATGCCAGAGCGCCTGCTGTCGACGGAGAATCTTCCGGAAAGCTGGCAAATCAGCCCGATTGGCTCCATGCAACATAACGGCCACCATTTCATCCAACGACCCGCGAGGTGCAGGCCAAGGGATGTCCTCGTATGCCAGCAGGCCTTCCTGACCCTTGCTGGACGAGCCGTGAAAGGTGGCAGTGCAGCGCTCCTCGTAACGCCTCTTCCTTCCCTGCCGCGTCTCTTCCTCTTTTCGAGCTGCTCTCTGCAGGTACTCCTGATGCTCGCGCTCCAGTCTGGCATTCAGCTCTTTTCGGCTCTTCTCATCCTCCTCCGTCTCCTTCAGCCTCTTGGATTTCTTGTGTCCAGAGGAAGATGCTTCTCTCTGTTCTCGGCTTCGCTGCTTGCTGAAATATTCTCTTCGGATACGATCGGCCCAGTCTCCGAATTCTTCCTCGTCTTTGTCGTCCCATAAGTGGTCATCTGGGGAGAACAGTAAACAGTCAGAATTATTAGACCTCCTGAATTATTAGCCCAACAATTTTTGTTTAATGGAAAGATTTTTTTTCCAACACATTTCTAAACATAATAGTTATAATAACCATTTTCTAATAACTGATTTCTTTAATCTGCCATGATGACAGTAAATAATATTTGACTAGATATTTTTCAAGATACTAATTTTCAGCTTAAAGTACAATTTAAAGGTTAGGTTACTAGTGAGGCAAAGTATTGTATACTGATGGTATGTTCTGTGGACAATCGAAAATAAAATATTGCTTAAGGGGGATAATAATAATAATAATAATAATAATAATAATAATAATAACCCTAAAATGTTTTTTTTTATTATTAAACACTGCTTTTGTTCCAGCCAAAATGAAACGAATAAGACTTTCTCCAGAAGAAAAAATATTGTCAGACACTGTCAAAATGTCATTTAGGAAATATTTGAAAAAAACAAATAAATAAAAATAACAGGAGGGCTAATACTTCTGTATTCAACTGTATATGCTTTTGATATTATTATAATTTATTTAAAATGTATACAATTTTTAAACATTGATGTAAATAAACAATAATGACAAATGAACTAGTACAAAATTTACAATAAGTCCTCCCAATAAAAGAGAGATCATCTCTTTAAAGAAATTTATACAAAATATACAGCATATATAATAAGAAATAGAAACAAAAATAACAATAGTCACACTTGCTATACACAATCAGTGATATTAATGCATACATCAGAAATAAAAGTGAGGATTTACAAAACTAATTTTGATGTGACTTTTGATTTACATTTCTCACTTTTGTTCAATTCTGGCTTTACAAGAAAACATGCCAAAGTCAAATGCATGAATATGTGAGACTACATATTGTAGAGATGACTCTTTGATAAATTAACATTTAAATTTAATAATGTCCTGCTGCTAATATTCATCAGATCGTGTTTTATCAATTCAACATTTTTGGGTATATCGGTAGGTACTGTGAATTCGTTTTTATGTATTCCCTAATACATAATTCTAGATATTTTAATAGTTCATATTATTTATTGTAAGTGCAGCTGTCAACATTTGAAGTGGATCAAAAGCATTAAAAAAACAAGAATCTGTGATATTCAATAGTTTTTGGTCAACTTTGAAGATCCACTTCAAGTCTTGACTACTGTACACTAAAAATAATTTCTGCAAAATTGTTGCAAACAATTTATGTGCTGAGTTTAAACAAACAAATAAACTTTAGTAATGTTCAACTTTTTTGTTAGTTTAAATTCAGCCCAAATAAATTGTTAAAACCATTTAACTTAAATTTTGTAAATCTAATGAATCATAGTGATATTTTAACATTGAAATAGGAACAATATTGTACTTTTCATTAACAGTCATATCTTCACATTTACTTTATAGATCACACTTAAATCTGGCATAACTAGCTATTCTAACATACCAATACATCAAATATAATAGTAACTGTGCAAGATGTACCAGAAAATACAACACTTACCATCAAACTGGCCGAATGTCTCAAAAAACTCATCCTGGCATTCTCCTAAAAGCTTCTCCCTCCACTGTTGCTCAGTATCAACATGTGAGGATTCATCTTTGGCATTCCCCTGTTTCAAGTAAATAAATAAAACCTCAAATTGCATGAAAACACAATATTTTGCCCAAAATTTAAATTCTGTCATCATTTACTCACCCTACACTTGATCCTAATCTTTTTATAATAATAAATCCAAAATATTTTGAAAAATGTTGGTAAACAAATGGTTCCCACTGACAATATGACTGTATTTTCCCTACTATGGAAGTCAGAGAGAATAGCAACATCTTGATTACGAACATTAGTCAGGATATCTGTTTGTGTCTAACAAAAATAAAGAATTGTAAGAGTATGAAGTTGAGGCTGTGTAAAGGTTAAGACCATTTTCATATTTAGGTGAACTATCCATTTGATAAACAAATTAAAGATATTTGAGTTTAGAGAGTCACTATTTTCACAGCACCTGCTCGGGCTTCTTCATCCACTGAAGCAGGTCATGAGGAGTCACCCCTGCTTTATTAGATATATCCATCGATTCTGGACAGTTCTTCTGCAGTGGCACCACCAGGTCATCATAAGCTGCGATTAATAATACAAAAAGCATTAAAACAGTTTTATCTGAAGATCAGTTTCATCATGCCACACAGTCTCGTACCTCGTTTGCCATGTTTGAGGGCTCTTTTCACAGCCAGATGTAACGGCGTGTCTCCGTTTCGGTCTGTTTGCAGCGGATCTGCTCCGTGTTTCAGCAGGAGCCTGAGGATAGCATCATCCCCGTGGGAACAGATAACGTGCAGCGGGCTTCTGCGCTTCTTCCCCTGGGTGAAATTCAGCTCCAGATCCCTGTGTTTACGGAGGAATGATTTCAGCTTCATCAGACTGCCCTCCTCCACGTAGCGCATAACTTTCTTTTGCTTTCTTTTCTCCATTAGTTCTCGTTAAAAAGACACGCGGATAATAAATTCTAGACGACATTATTTACGTATACGACTTGAATTCCATATTCTTCTTCTTCTTCTTGTGTGTTGTTTGGCGGTTGGCAACCAGCTTTTTGGAGCATTACCGCCACCATCTGGATTGGAGTGTGAATCAGGAGTTGGCTAACTTATGCATTCCTTATAGTGTAACAAAGCGGCACAAAAGAAAAGCTCATTCCAAAAAAAAAAAAAAAAAAAAAAAAAGCCCCCCAAAAAAAAATAATAATAAAATAAATAAACCTTCCTAAAAATACACATTTACTTGACCATAAGTACATTTATATTCTATTACCTAACCCTGTGTCTTTCAAAAAGTTATACACATATCTAAAACATATATCCCCCGTGCTCAACTTTAAGATATTCTCTATTTTAGGTTCCACTTGTTTTTCCTGTAACTGTGTGAACAATATATTTCTTTCTGTGTGGTAAATTGGGCATTGCATCAATACATGTTCTATAGTCTCCTGGTTGTTATTACATTCACACATCCCATCTGCATGTTTATTGATCATGTGTAATGTACTATTGAGTGCTGTGTGATTAAATCTCATTCTTGTGAACTTGTCTTCTTCCTGTTTGCTTTTCCTTGTTTCCCTACCTTTTCCAACTTTGTTCTGTATGTTGTAATATTGCCGTCCTGTACTCCCATTATTCCATATCTGTTAAATTCCATATTTCATCGTGATATGACATTTCTTCTTCTTCGTTTTTTTGGCGAATTGCATTCTTTGTGCATATAGCCACCTACTGTGCTAGTTGTGCAACCAGATTCTGTGATTGCTCTGCCCCAATCCCACAGACCTTCTTCTTCTTCTTCTTGTGTGTTGTTTGGCGGTTGGCAACCAGCTTTTTGGAGCATTACCGCCACCATCTGGATTGGAGTGTGAATCAGGAGTTGGCTAAATTATGCATTCCTTATAGTGTAACAAAGCGGCACAAAAGAAAAGCTCATTCCAAAAAAAAAAAAAACCCCCCCCCCCCCCCCCCACCCCCCACCCACAGAAAAATGAATACAAATTCCTTCCTAAAAATACCCTTTTCCTTGATCATAAGTACATTTATATTCTATTACCTAACCCTGTG
The DNA here is from genome assembly GCF_903798145.1 of Danio aesculapii. Taxonomy (NCBI): domain Eukaryota; kingdom Metazoa; phylum Chordata; class Actinopteri; order Cypriniformes; family Danionidae; genus Danio; species Danio aesculapii. The sequence goes on from NC_079444.1 coordinate 20,602,397, forward strand.
TCTTTCAAAAAGTTATACACGTATCTAAACATATATCCCCCGTGCTCAACTTTAAGATATTCTCTATTTTAGGTTCCACTTGTTTTTCCTGTAACTGTGTGAACAATATATTTCTTTCTGTGTGGTAAATTGGGCATTGCATCAATACATGTTCTATAGTCTCCTGGTTGTTATTACATTCACACATCCCATCTGCATGTTTATTGATCATGTGTAATGTACTATTGAGTGCTGTGTGATTAAATCTCATTCTTGTGAACTTGTCTTCTTCCTGTTTGCTTTTCCTTGTTTCCCTACCTTTTCCAACTTTGTTCTGTATGTTGTAATATTGACGTCCTGTACTCCCATTATTCCATATCTGTTGCCATTTTCCCAATACTTTAGTTTTAACAATACTTTTGATTTCTGACTTGCTGTATTTGATGTTAATGTCTATTGTAGTTTGCTGTGCTGCCTGTTTTGCCAATTTGTCTGCCATCTCATTCCCACTGACCCCTATGTGTGCTGGTACCCACAACAATGAAATGATGACTCCTGATTTTATGAGATTATTTCCCATCTGCACTATTTCATAAATGATGTCCTGCCGTGACTCTGATACTAAATTTTTTATACTAATAAGTGCTGAACTTGAATCAGACGCAATGACTACTTTAATTGGTTTATTATCCTCAACCCACTTTAGAGCCAACCATATCGCTACCAATTCTGCTGTATACACTGCTAAATTATTATTAATTCTTTTTGCAGCCTCAATCTTTAACTTTGGAATACTGTATGACACTCCTACCCTTTGTCCAATTCTTGATGCATCTGTGTATATTTCAGTTGTCTCATTGTATTTTTCCTTTATATAATTTTCTACTCGTTTACTGTTGATCTCACTTTCTTGTTTTTCTTTCAGAATTTCAAAATCAACTTCCAAATCTCCAAGCAGCCATGTGGGAACTACTGGAAATACTATAGTGGGCGAAACTGTTAGTGTGTCTATTTCCATGTCATTTATTTTATTTCGTATAATTCATCCATAACCTTTAACATCCTGTTTCTCTCGTTCTTGACATTGCATTAGAACTGTTTGTGTTATGTGATTATCATTATGACCTTTCAAGTTTGCCCAGTATACTACTGCCAGTTGATCCCTTCTAAGGTGTAAAGGCATCTCTCCCATCTCAACTTGTAATGCTGCTACTGGTGTGGTTTTCATGGCTCCACAGCATACTCTTAGTGCTTGATTTTGGATTTTATCTAACTGTTTTAATGTTGTATTAGCCGCTGATCCATACACCATACACCCATAGTCAATCACTGATCTTATCAACCCTGTATAAATTGTTTTTAATGCCGTTCTACTAGCACCCCAGTCAACACCACATAGGCACCTCATCACATTTAACACTCTCTTACATTTATCAATCATTTTCCTAATATGTGTGTTCCATGTGAGTCTCCTATCAAACCACAGTCCCAGATATTTAAATGATTCAACATTCTCCAACTCTTTATCCCCCAATCTCAATTTTAATTCCCCTCTTGTTGTCTTTTTGGTAAATAGCATTACTTTTGTTTTTTCTTGAGATATTCGAAATCCCCACTTAACTGTCCAATCCTGCACTGAATTTAATATCTGTTGCATTTTCTTTATTATAAAAGTTACGTTTCTCCCTCTTTTCCAAATCGCACCATCATCTGCAAATAATGCAACCCCTGTATTATTTTCTATCTCCTTAAAGATCCCATCAAACATTACAGAAAACAAAAAAGGGCTAATGATGCTTCCTTGTGGTGTACCATTTTCTACTCTGTAGCATCCACTAAATGTACCATTTATTTTTACTATTATAGATCTTTCTGATAGGAATTCTTTAACCCATCTCAGTATTCGTCCCTTAATTCCTAACTGGTCAAGTTTGATTAACACTCCATCTATCCACAACATGTCATAAGCTTTCTCTATGTCTAAAAATACGGCTATTACTGATTCCCTGTTTACTTGTGCTTTTTTAATATCATCTTCTAACCTTATAATTGGATCCATTGTCCCTCTACCTTTCCTAAATCCACTTTGGTAGTTTCCTAATTTTCCTTTAGTTTTAACCCAGTAAACTAATCTGTCATTAATCATTTTTTCCATCGTTTTCCCCATATGCGATGTCAAGGCTATCGGTCTATAACTGGTTGGCTGTTTTGGATCTTTCCCAGGCTTTTTAATGGGAATGATTACTGCCTTCTTCCATTCCTTTGGAATAACCCCTACTTCCCATATTTTGTTATATAACCTTAACAGCACCTCCTTTCCTTTATCAGTTAGATTTTCTAACATAGTGTAACAAATTTCATCTTTTCCTGGAGCTGTTTTCCCTAATTTCTTCAATGCCCTATTAAGCTCTGTCCCTGAGAAATGTATATTTAGTACCTGGTCCTCTTCATCTTTTCCTAAACCAAACTGATATCTTCTACAAGTTTCCTCCCTACCTCTTTTCTCCTCCTGGCTTAAATTGTCTGTGCTGTGTACTTTAACTAAGGTCCTTGCTATGACTTCTGCTTTCTCTTTATTATTAATAATAACCCTCTGCCCATCCAACAGCATTGGATATCCATATTCTTTTCCATTTCCTTTCATTTTTTTAATCATTCCCCATACTCTCTCTACTGGTGTTGTTCTGCCAATAGACTCACAAAATTGTCTCCAATATTCTTTCTTTGATTTTTTGACCGTTTTCCTTACTATTGCCTGTGATTTTTTGTATTCAATAAGGTTTTGAAAGTTGTGTGTTCTTTTCATTTTTTTAAATGCTTTATTTCTCTCCTTTATAGCTTTCTTACACTCCTTTGTCCACCATGGAACAATTTTATTAATTATTTTAGGTTTAGATTTAGGTATTGCCATGTTTGCTGCTTCAATTATTCCTCCACTAACTCTTACACACATACTTTCAATATCTAAATTGTCCTCAATCTTTTGCAAACGATCTTCACTGATTTCCCTAAATTTATCCCAGTCTGCTCTTTCTAAAATCCACTTCTCCTCTCTCACTTCAATTTCTTTTACACATTCTATTCCTATTTGAGTTTTGATTGGGTAATGATCACTCCCAACTGTACTACCTCTTAATACTTCCCATTCGCATCTATCTGCAATATCTTTGGTAACTATTGTAATGTCTATTGCTGATTCTGTACCTCTTGCTATATCCAATCTAGTTCCTGTCCCGTCATTAATGCAAATTAGCTCTTCTTCTTCTATGAATTCTTCAATTACTCTCCCATTATTGTCATTTCTGTTTCCCCATAATGTACTGTGGGCATTAAAATCTGCACACCAGACTGTTTTTCCATTAATATCCTCCCATATCTCCTCCAACTGTTCCCTTTCTAACATTCTACATGGGTTATAAAAATTTATTATTTTTACCTTACCTTCATTTGACCATATCTCTACAATAATATATTCTAATTCATTCCCTCTCTTTACTTCTCTATATTGGATACCTTTTTGTATAAATGTAATAATTTCCCCACCTTTACCTATTTTCCTATCCATTCTTACTGCATTGTACCCTTTAATATTAAAGTCCAATCTTGATATTAACCATGACTCTTGCACACACACTATATCGGGTTTTTCATTTAAATTATCTATATATTTCTTAAATTCCTGACCATTAGATATTAAACTCCTCGCATTCCACTGCAGTAAAATTATTACCATTATGCAGTTCCACCCCATGCTTGTGATTGTTGTTGCTGAACTTCTTCATTTAATGTGTTTCTCACTGTTTCCCAAGAGATTCCTTTAATGCCCAAGTATTTCTCCGCTGCCTTAACTATTATTTTAATCCTTTCCGTGCGGCTTGATGTCTGTGCTGAACAGTTGATCACCTCTGCCATAAAAAGAACAAAGTCATTTTTATCCACAATCATTGTTTCTTCCTTTATTTTATCACACTTTTTACAATTGATCATGTCTTTGCTTTCTTCTCTCATTGTTGGTATCTGTACTGTCTGTTCTCTTGTAGGCCTAACTTTCTTTGTTGCCTCTGCATAAGATATTCCTTGAGTGGCTTTTATTCTTTGTACCTCTTGCATTCTTTTATTTACCTCACACCCTCGGTATGCTGAACTATGTTCTCCACCACAGTTGCAACATTTAAGTTTGGCTTCCTTATCACATTGTCCATAGTCATGCTCTCCACTACATTTACTACATCTAATTTTTCCCTTACAGGCCGCTGCAATGTGACCAAACCGTTGACATTTGTAGCATCTAACTGGTGGCGGTATGTACATTCTGACTTCATAACTCCTGTATCCTATGAAGACTTTGTTAGGAAGTTGTGTTGTATCAAATGTTAGCATTATCGAAAGACTGTCAGTTATGGCTCCGTTCCATCTTGTTTTCAAGCGCTTAGCTTCTTTTACTTTAACATTCGTTATTCCTTCAATCACATTGTTTATTGACTCACTGATCGGTATGCCCGTGATTACACCTCTTATAAGTTTTCTGTCAAAGACCTCTGAACATTTCACTTTTTTACCATTTATTTTATTTACTTTAATTGCTTTCTTTTGTTGAACCTCATCTTTACATGAAACTAATAAGCTTCCATTCCTCAATTTTTTAGCAGATCTTACCTCCCCAATCTCTTTATACAGAGCTTTCGTCAGTTGTATAGGACTCCAGTCCTCAAATGTAGCCCCTTCCTGTATAAGTCTAACAAACACTTTATACTCTCTGTTTTTTCCCGCAACATTGGATCTCATCTCTTCGTCACTATCTGGTTTGTTTTTCTTTTTCCGCTTTTTACCTCTATAGTTTGTCCATGGTTCGCCACTCTCACTACCCTCCATTTCCTCTACTTCACTTCCTGATCCGTCATTTCCGTCTCCCCACTCCTGACCATTCTCAATCCAGTCGTTGCCAACCGCCTGTACTGCTCCTCCTCCACTTGATGCCGCCATCCTTCATCCACCACGAGGTCCACTGCCTGAACATCCCACAGACCTCAGAGTCCAGGCGCCGGTTGACGCTGCGTGTTCAGCTCCTCCCCCCTGCACACTGAACTCCTTAATCTCTAGACTTGTAACAGAGCACTTGTTTTATTTACTTACATGAGTTATATTTTAGTTATATTATTATTAGTTATATATTATTTTATTATATCCTTTTTATGACATTTCAATGGCTTAAACACGGACTTAAACAAATGTAACACATCATTGCAGTGCGTCTGAAAATTAGTTCCGTTCCGGATTGGAAACCCAGCTGTTCAGTTAAGTCTTCTTCTTGTTTTTTTAGCGAGTTGCAAACCAACTTTAGGAGTGTAAAGAGATTGAGCTGGTTTCCTAAATTCTACTGTATAATCCACTATTTTTAATGAATCTTATAACTGCCTTTTTTTTTGTCTCCCTGAATCTAAACCATCTTTTAATAAACATTTTATTGTGAAATCCTGGTATCCTAAATTATACAATTCCTCTTTAAGATTTCTTCTTTCATTTTATATGCTTTGCACCTTTTTAAAACATGTTCCACTGTCTCCTCTGTTAGACGTGTTACATAAACCCGTCTCATGTTTCCCCATTATATATATTGTTTGATTTAAATGTGTATGTCCTGTTCTTAAACGTTTTTAAAATAACTTGTTCTCTTCGACTAAGATTATGTGATATTTTGCTTTTCTTTATTGTTTTTTGGATCTTACAATGTCTACCTGTGTTATTGGACTCCCAATCTTTCTGCCATTTCCTATTACAAGCTTCTAAGATTAAGCTTTTCCCTTCTGCTCTGCTTAGTGAAATGTGTATAATTGGTTAAATTTGTTGTAGAGATTCCTTAGCTATTTTATCTGCCACCTCATTGCCCTGAATTCCAACATGCGCTGGTACCCACATTAGAGGAGTTATTACTCCCATCTGTGTTAGACTATTAAACTTGATCATGATTTCTGTTAGGATGTCACTTCTTTTTGATTCCATTGATTTTAAACTCATCAAGACAGCCATTGAATCAGAACATATTAGAGCTTTACCGGGTCTGGTTTCATATGTCCACTCTAATGCCATCAAAATTGCAACCAACTTAGCTGTGTATACAGAAGTTCCATCTGATATCCTTCCAGCCTTCCTCACTTCAAGTTCTGGGACATAGAGTGCTACTCCTGTCCTTCCTGATTCCATACTCTTTGAACCATCTGTATATATTTGTAGATATGAGTAATATGCATTATTAATGTAGTTCTTGACATATGTGATTATGTGAACAGCTTCTTCCATCTCTCTTTTGTTTTCATGTAATTTTAAATCTACTTTTGGTTGATCAAGTATTCAAGATGAATTTGGTGACATTATATTTATTGACGCAAATGATAATATATCAAGACCATTCTTATTTACCCATTCTTTTATTTTCCAGGCAAATCCCTTCCCTTGTGTATTTAAAATTTCCAAGCAATCACTCAAAACAATTCTTACAGGATGATTCTCACTTTGTCCCTGTAGGTTTATCCAATAAGCCATAGCCAATTTTTGTCGTCCTATATAGAGTGGTGTTTCTGATGTTTCTATTTGAAGAGCAGCTATAGGTGTTGTTTTCACTCCCCCTAAAATAATTCTTAACGCCTTAGTTTGCATAATGTCTAGTTTCTTTAATAATGTTGACGATGCTGATTCATATACAATGCATCCATAGTCAATACTAGATCGCGTACGTCCATCATAAATTCCTTTTAACGACTGTTTGTCAGCACCCCAGTCATGTCCTGACACTGCTCTCATTAAATTTAATATTTTTCCACATTTCTTTGAAATATAATCTATGATTCTTACAGGTTAACTTTTGATCAAACCATAATCCTAGATACTGAAAATTTTCTACTTTCTCTAAACATGATCCATATAATGTAAGCTGTTAATTCCCTGTTATTTTCTTCTTAGTAAAAATTTGATAACATGTTTTTGATCTTGAAAATTTTAAACCCCAATCTAATGACCATTTTTCTACTATATCTAAGGCTTCTTGAATTTTATCCATATTAAATGCAATGTTCCTTCCTATTTTCCACATTATTCCATCATCTGCATACAATGCTGTATTATTCCTGGAGCAACATTTTTAAAAAACATCATTAATCATAATGTTAAAAAGTATAGGACTAATCACACTTCCCTGTGGAGTTCCGTTTTCTATATTCACAATTTGTGAAACTTCATTACCCACTAGGACTTGAATTGTTCTATCAAATAAAAAACTCAATACCCAATTAAACATTCTTCCTTCAATACCAATTGTCTTCATTTTAATTAGTAATCTCTCTTTCCAGAGCATATCATATGCTTTTTCCAAATCAATATAAATTGCTACCAATCCCTCTTTAACTGCTATAGCTTTTTTAACATCTGTTTCCAATTTTACTAATGCATCTATTGTTGATCGTCCTTTTCTGAAACCGTATTGATATGATGCTAATATTTCTTTAGTGTCAAATATATAATTAAGCCTATTTACAATCATTTTCTCCATTAGTTTGCACAAGTTTGATGTAAGAGCAATTGACTTGTAATTCCCTGCTATTGAAGCATCTTTTCCTGGTTTAGCTATGGGTATTATTATAGCATGCTTCCAAGACCTTGGTAATCTACTTTCAGTCCAAATTTTATTATACAAATCCAATACAAGTTTAAGTATTTTATCATTTGCTTGCTTAAGCATAATGTAATAAATTCCATCTCATCCAGGTGCTGTATGTTTAATCTTATTCAAAACTCGCTTAAGTTCCCACATTTTAAACTAATCATCTAATGCTCCCTCTCCTTTTTGTCTTTTATTATAAAGGTCTTCATGTTGAGTCAGAATTTCTCTTCTTTTCTTTCTATAATTTTCACGTAGGTTTTCTTAACTATGAGCTTTCTAAAAGGTATTAACTAGTAACTCTGCCTTCTCCTTTTCTGTAATAGCCGTTTTCCCTTCTCCTGATATTACTGGTATATTTCTAGTATTATAAACTCCAATCATCTTTTTTTAACATATTCCATACTTCCCTTAATTGTGTTTCATTTCTAATAGATGCACAATACTCCCTCCAATATTTCTTTTTTGCTTGTTTAATTGTTCTTCTTGCCTTTGCTCTCTCCCTCTGATATTCTATTACAGCGTCTGGTGTCAAAGTTCTTTTCAACATTCTAAATGCTTTATTTCTACTTTTTATAGAATTTTTACATTCGTTATTCCACCAAGGCACAACCTTCTTCTTACTATTCCCATTAGTTTTCGGTATACATTCTTCCGCAGTTGTGATTAAAAATGAACTTAATTCATCTGTACATTTGTCAATGTTATCTTCTGTGTTGTAATTCTTTACTTTTTCTTCACATATTTGATTATATTTTCCCCAATGAGCTTTCTCAAATTTCCATCTATTTTGTTTTATTAATTTACTTCTTTGCATTTCTAATCCTATTGTACATATAATTGTAAAATGGTCACTCCCTACTGTTGACTGCTCTACTACCTCCCATTGGCATTTAACAGATATTGCAGCTGACACTATTGTTATATCTAAACATGATTTTGCTTGTTTTCTAATATTAAATCTTGTTCCCCTACCATTGTTTAAGCACACTAGTGAATTATCTTCCATATAATCTTCCACCACCATTCCATTTGTGTCTGTGCTCATACTACCTCACACCACACTATGTGCAAAATTACATTTTTTTTTACAAAATTATATTTCATTCACTGCATTTAACATGGTGACATTACCTTCATGATAAAGATATGGTCATTTGAGTTCACTCCCCAGCAGCTGTAAGGACCACAGCTGTAATACTTAAGCTTTCCATTAAGGGTAACCCAAGGAGTGGTGCTGGATGGCCATTGGTTGTTTGCATCCATATTTAAACAAAAGATGTCATCATTCATATTGACGCCTGCAATGATCTGATCACCTCCAGCATCCACCTGCTTGAGAAGACCTTAAAATACAAAAAAAAGTTTAGCTAAAATATTAAAAATCACTTTTTTAATAAAGATATATTTTGAATCATTGGGAATTTTTTTATATACCTGGAAACTCAACAAATCTGCCACTTATCAATTTGAAGATGTAGTAGGTTTTGTTAACTCCCAGCTGACCAGCAGGACCAACACTGAAGTGCTTTAGAGATTTGCTGACCAGATTGAAGACATCATCTTGCAGCACAAACGCTTGATTTAGATCGTTCACTCCAACCACTGAACCAGACCCAGCATCAATCTGCTTCAGATTACCATTCATTATGGTACAGTCTAAAGCTGAAAAAACCACAAAAAATAGATATAGAGCCTTTAAAATATTTTAAAAGACAATAAAAAGAAAATGTAAAAAATAAAATAAAAACAGCATTTACCCAGAGTGTAAAGGATTTGGCAACTCAAGAGCAGCAGAACACCTTGATAAACCTTCATTGCTCCACATACAGTTTTTGTTTGGACCTGTTCTTAAACAAAAATCAAATACATGAATTAAATTTGAAATTCAAAGTAAAGTTAAATGGGTAAAAAAATCAACAACACAATGACAGCAATTAAATGAAGAGAACCTTGTCTTATTTGATCAGGATTCAGCAAGTCGTTCACCAGTAGTTGCACGAATTGGAGAATGCAATGCTTTAAATATGCACATCTAAACCCGCCCCTAACCCGACCCCTCACAGTGATGTCACTAGCTCCATTGAGTGCATTGTGTCTGAGACAGTGTGTCTCAACTTGCATATGCAAGTCTGCACTCAGATACAATTGGCGAATTCGGGTGCTGGTAAGGTGATGTTGAGCTTGCTTCACTATACATTGGGACACACTGAGTATGACATGAGAACGTCTTCGATGTACATGATTAAAACTGGAATTTCTAAACAACAGAAGAACTAATCATTTTTATATATTAATTTGACTAATAAAAGCATAGCTAAATAATTTGATTGTTTCGTATACCAGCACCATTTTAACCATTAAACAATTACAAATGTTTGCTCAATTTTTACTAACCTATCTAGCTATGTTTGTTTGTGTTAAAAATGAATAAATAACAGATTCTTTCTAGAAAAACGTCTCTCGTTTGATTATTTGGGTCACACGATTCATATTTCGAGCTTCCGTTAAGGGCTCATAGTGCATATATCAATGCAGCATGATTTTCCCCTGCATTGTGGCACTTTTCAGGGTGCAAAAGTTTCAGCACACTGAAAAAAATTGTGATTTAGACAGCACTTAAAATGGCTGGTGAACTGATCTGTTCACTGACCACTGAACAAAGGTCTATAAGTTCAAAGCTTGAGACAAAACAACAACACCCGTATAATAATTGTCATTATGACCAAGTTGTCATTTGAAACTTCTGACCAAGTTGTCATTTGAAACGCTTATAATTTAGGCCAGACTCCAATAACTTAAGCTAACCTCAGAATAATAAATTTTAAGACCAAAGTACACACTGTAAAAGCTTAAAACCTGGTTCAGATATTTATGAATGACCACATAATTGAACCAAAGAATAAATAGAACAGATGAAATTTAACTGAGACTATTGGTAAACAATAATAAGTACAAAACCCAACAGGTAAATCTCTGATAGTATACGGTTGAACAAAATAAGACAAAAAAGTTAATCTAAACAAAGTTTGTATTTGGGCCAATCAAAGTTGCTTTGAAATTTGCACTGAGGGCTTCTATTATAGCGCCGACACATGTAATGATCATCTGTGCAGTATAGTAAGAGCACTCCCATACAGACCGAAATCCTTCTTTTTACATCACTTGTTATTATCTAAACTACATTTAAATAACATGGAGGGGGACACAACAAAAAAGGCTAGGATAAAACAACAATCGAAACCTGAAAAGAATGTGAAATCAACAGATGAAAAGTCTAAGATGGACAGCTGATAAGCTGTCAGCAAGCATTGGAGCAAAAATGTGGACATTAAAGCTTTCTGGGTGGATATTACAACTGACCTAACTGCCTTCAAAGATTCTCTCGTAAAAAAAGAGATAAGCAACTATAACAAGAAGTCTGGATGTCTTAAACCACCAGTTAAACCAAGTTAAACTTAAACCAAGTTTTGTCATAGAGCTAAACGTTATGGCAGAGAGGGTCAATGAAACGGAGCATTGGAGGAAATTGGAATAGGAATAGATCGGTGGTGGTGGAATACAAAATGAAACACTTGGTACTCTGCTCTGCATTAAGGTAGAAAGTACACTGGAACGAAAAAAGAACCATTCTTTTTTTTGACCAAGACTATCCATCTGAGATCCAACAGAAAAGAAGGGCGTTTGCGCTGATAAGAAAAATTCGGAAAGAAAAAGGGATAATGTTTCAAATGTCACTGCTGGTGATACTAAGAATCTTTCTGGACAACAGCCCGGTTATATATAATACGATGATGGAAGCATCAAGAGACTTGAAAGAAAAGGGACTGATAAACAGCGAAGAGGAAACTGCTATAGGAATATCTGGAAAAGTGAAACAGAGGACCTGGGAAAAGGTTGGAATGACATCAAAGAAAAGTAAAGAAGCACACAGAGCAACGATCTGGCAAAACAACTATGTCAATTTCAAATAGAGACAATGCAATCTCTGTTGGAAAGTAGGGTAAAAGGTGATACATTCTAACATAGAACTCTGAAAGACTGGCTAGACTTTTTGACTTAATTCATTGATGATGGACATTTAAACCGAATGAAAAAGGAAAGGTATTTAACCGAGCCAAGTGATACAGGATGAAAGATTGAAATACTTATTACGTCTGGAGTTATTGAATAACATACTGTTAAGATGACACAAAAGAACTATAATTTGTAAAATTTAAAAATCCTTTATTATATAAGATAATTAGTAGAAATATTTAACCTGGAAACCTAGAAATACAAGAATATAATTAGTGCCAGTTAGAATGGATGTTGAATATTTTGGTGCACATTAGCCTAATGAGGGGTCTTTTAGAGAAGGAAGGCTTTCCCCTCACATTAGGAAGTGGTTTAAGACTTTAAGTTTAGAGACCTTTTTTTGTTTTGTTTTCTATGTGGTTCAGTATGTTTATGTTTTTGTTTATGTTATTTTTACGTTTTGGTCACCTCAATCTTCACTACAACACTTGATTATACTGTATGCCAACACAGGAATATAGGGTTACTTTAAATGTTAATGAGTTACTAATCCGATCAAAAGAAGCAAACTTGTTGCTAAAATGAAAAGAGAAAATCTGCATCTTTCTGATAAAGAACACAAGAAATTAGGAAAAATGGGATTTAAGATTTATTATCTTCATATAATAATGATCGCAAACGGGGAAATATTATATTATTCTCAAACAAAGTCAAGTTCAAGTTCAATTTATTTATATAGCACATTTCCAACTGCCACAAGGCTGCAAAAAGTGCTTTACAGAGAAAAAATAGACAGACAATGTGGGTATAAAAACAGTAACAGCAATAGGTGCATAATAGGAAAGATCATAGAAAGTGTAACAATAAAAATAGCAAAAAAATAATAAGAAGAAATAGGGAAGTACTTATGCTTTAAAAGACCTGGAAAATAAATGAGTCTTTAATTTAGACTTAAAGATAGGCAGCAACAAAGCCTTTTTTAGTTCTAATGGCAGGGCGTTCCAGAGGCAAAAGCACGTTCGCCAGGGCCGGATTAACCAATGGGCCTTATTGGCCGTGCGCACTTGGGGCCCCTGTGAGGGGAGGAAAAAAAAGCCAATTTCGGAGTGTCTTTTTAGGCTAAGTGCAAATAGTTGGAATAAGCTATATTTCATACTTGGATATTGTTTGACAAATGTTAGCAGGTTTGGCTTGCTGACCCGGGAGAGAACCCTGAGCTCGGAGATAGTTGAGCCCAGGGCTCCCACCTGGTCAATAGAGCATGTAACCTAGTTGGAATTAGCTTTATTTCAAGAGTTCACACTTAAGGCCCGTTTCCACTGAGTGGTACGGTACGGTACAGTTCGGTACACTTTTATGGCCGTTTTCACTGTCAAAAGGCGCACCGAACTGAACCGTACCGTACCACTTTTTCGGCACCCTTTCGAAAGGGTACCAAACACGAGAAAGGGTACCAAAAGGTGGAGCTAGACTCGCAGCTGAACGCTATTGGTTTACAGAGATACGTCATTCGCTTACACAACAAGCGAGAATGAAAACAAAAAACAGTCATGTTTAAAATACACACACAGCCGAGAGATTACAGCAGAATTATATATACTTATAATAACGAGTCATGGTCGATCCGGGCTCAAACAAACCTTGTCATCGTCTTGATGAACAGCCACAAAGCCATGGAGTAGAGCAGATTTACCCTGTGCCGCGTAGTTTTTACGAGGCAGTCTGAAGCGCGAGCGGTTTCGCTTTCTTCCTTGCGTTCGCCGCGCGTCTAACATTATATCTGAAATAACAAACTTCTTGAGCTGATGATAATAACAATGTGCGCTTGATTATTGACCTGCTTTTGAAACCCGATCCTGTCAGACACAAAACGCGAGAGTGAAGCGCAAAAAAGTAGAGGAGAAGCTGGAAAAAAAGGAGCACATTATTTTTTAGCAAATATGAACAAAATGCCATGTATAACTAACTTATTATCTTCACATTTTTGACTAATATGAACCGGGAATGATGGAATTACTGTCTAACAGAGGCTACATGTGCTGCTGAAGATTACAGACACAGATGAGAGGTTTTCACTGACTATAGGCTATATTTCGTGTTGTTTCTGAACCTAAATACGGACGAAATGTCTGCTGTGTGTAGTTCTTCTGTAGTAACATATCGGAGACTGTAAGGGGCTGTATGTGTTTATATATGTTCATTTATTTATTTATTTTATATAATTACAGACGTTACAGTAGGCTGTTTCGCACTGTCATTGATCTGCAGTTATAATCAACTCATGTTCATTGAAAAGTTAGTAATAAACATTATACAGAAATATTTATGTGTGTAAAGCATCTGTTTTGTGAGAAGTGCTTTTCATATGATATGTAAGTGACCCGTACAGCTTTATTGTAGACATATCCTTGAGCGAGAACGACGTCGACTGAAACTTTCTGTTATACACCACGCCCACCAAAAGGGTACCCTTGTTAGTGGAAACGCAAGCCTGATAAAAGTGACCTGTACCAAACCGAACCGTACCGTACCAGTCAGTGGAAACGAGCCATTAGATATTGTTTGACAAATGTAAGCAGGTTTGGCATGCTGTCCCGGGAGAGAACCCGTAGCTTGGAGATAGTTGTGCCCAGGGCTCCCGCCTGGTCAATAGAGCATGTAAGGGAAGTACGAGATCAGGTGGTTCTTGAGAGCTCCCCGTGGTAAAGGAGGAAAGGAGGAGAAGGGGTGGATGGGGGGTTTCTTCAGAAAACGAAGGAAAGGGAGTAGTTCTAGCTAGGCTACTTATAGTTAGTTTGGATTAATGTGATTGGCTAACTAATGATTGTAGATGGGTGACCAGCTGCAGTCAATGATATCACGTGCTCCTCTCGAAATTAGTTTGTGAAACTTCACTCACGGTTTCCGCGCATCAATGTCTGATTGACAGAGACAAAATAAGTAAAGAGTGTGGAAAATGACAGCGTGAGTGGTGCACCTTGTAAAGCGCACAGCAACATCTTTTGATGCGATCGATCATTAACTGGGGTCTGCTGAACTCGTGCTACTTTTTCTCTCCCCATTACATATCAGATTGGAAATACAATTATTTTTAATAGGAAGGAAACATGATATAAAGTCACAGTTGCCACAATTGGGTATTTAATAATGTTTAGCCTATTTCAAATGTGTATAATATTCTATAAACAGTTATTTTCCACCTGTTGTTAAACGTTAGCAACATCTTAATAGAATTGATCTGTATCTACAATGTTAGTCGCCCTTTTCCGAACTCTCTTCGTCATCAATGAGGGTACAGAAGAAGACGTTTTGGTAACGTTAGTTGAGTAAGCTAACCAAGATGCTAACGGCAGCGCAGCGCGGACAGGATTCATCATGTCAGAGAGACAGACAGAAAAAGGAGAGAGAGAGAGAGGGAGAGACAGGAGAGAAGAAGTATACACTGTAAAAATTAAAGGTTCCTGGAGACACTTTTTTGGGGTTTTTCACATTGCCACACCGGCGGAACCCTCTAAGGAACCTCTAGGCACCATTTCAAAAGGGGCAGTTCTCTGAGGAACTTCAAGGGTTCCTGGAGGAACCCTCTTATTAACACTGTAAAAACGAAAGGTTCATGGAGGCACTTTTTGGGGTTCTTCACATTGCCACACCGGCGGAACCCTCTAAAGAACCTCTAGGCACCATTTTAAAAGGAACAGTTCTCTGAGGAACCCTCCTATTAAGAATGACCAGGAACCACCTTGAGTGCTTTGAAGCACGATTTTATTTTTTAATGCTTGTTTTTCCTATTTCTCTTAATTTATGGTTTGTGCAAACATGTTTAATCACAAATTCAATACACATCTATCTATCTATCTATCTATCTATCTATCTATCTATCTATCTATCTATCTATCTATCTATCTATCTATCTATCTATACATGTTTATAGATTTTTTAAAAATACAATCGCATTTTTCATAAATAATTACTTTTATTAATCAATATACATCACAATTACATTCACGTAATAAGATTAATAATGTAATATACATTTTAATGCAAACAATCAAATTTAAATAATGTCTAGCATAACAGCCAGCAATATCTTTAGCTGTCTGCTGCTTCACATTGGAGGTGTCCCTATAAAAGTAAATTAAAAAGTAGTTAACCTGACAAGTTATAAAAACAAAGGAAATTCACAATATTCCAGAGGCATTTTTTTTTTTACTTAATCAAGACATATTCACAAAAGATATGCAGAACATTTCTGAATAACAAAAGGAAACATCAATAAAATTAGGAATTGTCTTAATTTATATAAAATGATTTTTTTTCACCGCTTGCAGAGTGCCCATATACATCAATAAAGGCAAAATTCATAGAATGTAAACCTCTCAAATATCTGAGCACAAGCAGAAATAAGACAACACAAAAGCTGTGTCTGAAACCACTCCCTCCTTACTGCACCCCACATATTTTCCCACTTATTCACACAGATAATGCAATATAATTTTGAGTGTACTGCATATGCGATATTGTTATTTTATTCAGGTTGTAGTTATTAGCTTTTTTTTTAAATTAACCATTAGTTGATTAAAAACACATTAAATAAAGAGAAAATTATATGAGTTAAAAATTTAAATCAATTATGCATGAAGGTCAAATATTGTTTTTGGACTAAATTTAAGTGGCCTTTGAAATACAGTAATTAATATTACAGGGTTCAACAATAAGGATTGCCCAATGGCCCAGGGCCAGCGTGAGAGATGTTTGGGACAGTAGAGAATCGTTATTGGCCCGATCAGGCCAGTGCTGCCTAGTCACAAAATTTTTATTTGCCTGCAACTATTTGTCAATTGCATGCAAATACAGTCTTAGAATCGAGAAACAATTTGTGCTTTTAAGTCTTTGAATGCTACATTTTCTGTGAAGTTGTAAACACTATATTGCTTTTTGGTTTCGTTTATCTGATTGGATGTTGTAAGCACATTATTTTTTTCCACAACCTGGTAAAAACCAGTACAGTGAAGAGACGGCAACATGACAGCAACATCAAATTATGAGGCTAAAAGGAAACGTCTGTTTCTAATGTTGTGGAAACAGATATTTACATGGGTACAACACGACGAAAAAAATGAAGTGATGTTTTGCTTTTTTTTTTTGTTTTTTTACGTTTTTTAAGTCTGCCACCTTTTGTTTTGCAATAAAATGCCTGCACATTCTCCAGACAGTGCTTTGGTCTACTCTCTCACACTGGTGCAGCGCTGCCTGGCACGGTGATTTACATTCAGACTAATGCAACGATTACAATAATCTTTCAACATTGAATATGAAGCGCGAAAAAACCTGTGAAGTGAAAAACGGCACCGATTTTAGTTTGGTTTGAACATGAACAGAAGTGAGGGGCTATATAGTGAAAAGTGAAAGTACCCGCCTCCATTACGTCAGGTACCACATCTTGTTAAAGACATTGAGGGCAGTCAGGCATCGTAAAACAGAGAGTGGACCAAAGCACATCAATTGATCATCATTTGGGAAATATTTAAAAAAAGAAAAAAAAAATTCAAAGGGCGGTTAATAATTCTGACTTTAACTGTAAATGTAATGCTTGTATTTGCACCAGCTCTGTGATGCACATCCAAAACTTCATGCATTGTGTTAAATTAGGCTTTCCAGTCTCCGTGTTCAGTCCATTACTTTTTTCTATAATTATAAAAATATTCTAACAATTAAAAGTAATCAACAGCAATAAATATTATACAAGGTAAAATACATAAATAATAACGATAATATATAAGATAAAAATCTAAAACAGTTTTTTAAGGTTTCCTTTTGATTAAAATTGACAATATTGACATACCGACTGCTGTATCATGGCAACACTTTAGAGAGTTTAAAAGTTCCTCAATAGAAAAAGGTTAATTGTAGATCTCTGTGTTTTTGGGTCATTATTTTATGTGGAGGAATTTCTTGCAAAGGTTTCTGCAAGTAGATTGGCAATGTCATATTTATTAGTCAGCAGAGTGCCGTGATTATCAATGTGTTTTACTTGTGGTCCGCCTCTTCCTTTCATTTTCCGAATCGCATCCCATATTTTCTTTGATGGTGTATTTATTGTCAAGCTCAACACAAATTTATTCCAGCTCTGTCTCTTTGCTTCTCTTATATATCTCCATGCCTGTGCTCTGCAAATTTTAATCTTCATAAGGTTTTCAGACGTTGGATGTTTCTGAAAAGATCTTTCTGCTGTTTTCCGTGCTTTAATAAATTCTTTACATTGGTCATCAAACCAAAGATTCCGTCTCTTGCTCTGTTTTGTTGATGTTTTTGGTACCGATTCATCTGCTATTTCAATAATTTTTTCTGTGAACCATTTGATTGGATTTTCTTTATACTGTTGCTTGCCATCAAGTCTCTCATAGCAAAGGATTTGAAATGAGTACCAATTAGCTTTTTCAAGTTTCCATTTTTGAGGTCTCTGTTGTGTATCTGCCACTGTGTTGGTTATAATCAGAGGAAAGTGATCACTTCCACAAAGATCATCGGAGACATACCATGAGAAATCAGTAGTAAAAGAGACATCACATATTGTTGAGTCAATGGCAGAGAAGGATCCATGTCCTGGGTGTTAGTATGTGTATGAACCATCATTTAAAAAGACACAGGTCATTTTCATTAATTAGTTAAATAGGGGGAATATAAACAGAACACAATGTAATAGTCTTTTGCAAAGTTACATGGACTGCTACTACTTGTAGGTTTGTATTTATTTTCATAACATCATATAACATCATGCCTTAGTAATATTCCACCACAAGGACGTTGAAGATTTGGCCATATGCATTTAAGCATGTAAAATGTTTCAGAGATATATTGGTCTCTGGAGTAAGATGGGTCTCTTGGAGACAGAAAGCCAGGGGATTATAAATGTAAGCAAGACATTGTAATTCAGAAAAATTGGCTCTCATGCCACAGCAATTCCTCTGATTGATATGACTTTCCACTGTCAAGTTGATAAAACATGTGAGTGCCCTTTGTTTCTAGTTTTAGGAGAAGTGCTCCGACTACGAGGTTTTTTATCGTCTGACATTTCAATGTCTTTTGAGCTGCTGGTCTTCATCTCCTTATGCTCTTGGCTTGTTTTTTCTTTTTGAGGATTTGGCTTTTTGTTTATTTTTAGTTTTGTCCTGTAGATGAATTTTCTTTGTGATTTACTTGAGTTTGATGGGGCACAGTCTGACTTTGATGATCAACAAACTTTGTATTTACTGGAGTTTGAGATTTTATTTCTTCAAATTTTTCATTTAGCCATGTCAAATCTGTCTGAACCTCGACAGACTGTAGTTGTGGTTTAATCACAGCTGCAAAAGTCTTTTCCAATTTAAAGAATGGGGAATTCTCTACAAGTTTTCGAGCTTCCAAATAGCTCACCTTCTTAGAGCACTTAATTTTCTGGATTTCTTTTTGTTTAATCCAGGTAGGACAGTCTTTGGATGAGCTTGGATGTTCTCCTGCACAGTTGCTGCACTTTGGTGTTTTTTTTACATTGCTCACCATGTTTTTCCTCTCCACAGTTTACACAAGTAGATCTGTTTTTGCAAGCAGTCGATCCATGTCTAAACTTTTGGCAGTTGAAACACCTGAGTGGATTAGGTGCAAAAATGTCTACATTGACACTCAAATATCCAATTCGAATATTTTCTGGAGGTAGAGGTCTACTGAAAGTTAAAATATAAGTTCCTGTTTTTATGATACAATCTTCTCTCCTGATTGTGATTCATCTTGAGGCATTAACTCTGCAGTAATATCCGTCTCTTCCATGTCTTCTAGCTCTCTGGTACGGATTACTCCTTTGCTATGATTTAAAGTTGGATGGTGAAAAGTTTTTATAGCAACACCAGCAAGCACATTTGCACATAATAGGTTTTCTGCCTGGATCTTTTTGGAGCATTCAACAAGAATTTGTCCAGATCTTAGTTTAACATCTTTGACTGTTCCAGCAATCTCAGAGATGCCTTTTTGAATAGCAAAAGGAGAAAACCTAGAAACACCTAGAAACACCTAGAAATACACAAAACATTTCTCAAAAACATATTTAGTATTACAGCCAAAGAGGCCTGTGGCGGAGACTGGAAAGTCCAACTCCAGCCTAAATTGGACCTTCTAATAAGCTGGATCTTCTAATAAGCAAATTAGTCAAGAAACTAGACAAATATGATAAAAGAGTTAGGCTTAATACATGTATTAAGAGACATATACCCCCTTAAAAAAAGAATATACTTTCTTTTCTTCTTCTAACATGTCTCATTCTAGAATTGATTATTTTTTTATGTTAGGATCAGATCAACAAAAAGTAAAGCACTGTAAAATAGGGACAAGGGACATTTAAGACTATTCAGGAATGTATCACTGTTTCTGGATAACAAACACAAAAGACATTTTGGTGACTTAAATAATTTAAATATATCATTTAAATTACTTAATAATATGTGTTGAATATGTTAAAAAAGAAATATTGAAATACTTTTAACATAATGATAATGGAGAGGTGTCTGTAACCCAGCTCACTGACTAGGTCACTAAGACAAATTATAAATAGTTTATTTTATATTCTAACATTTTATTTTATGATTGAGACAAGAAATGGTGAATAAAGTTCCTTTATATTATATACATAGTGTTTAAATAATAATAATAAATAGAGAATAAAGTTTTGAGACAGCAGTTTAGATCATTCAACGATCTAAAATCATATTGTTTCGGTGATTGACTGAAAGAAAGCCCCAAAGTTTCAGATTTTAAGGATAGGAAGCTGACAACAAGTCATAGAGTGAAAGAAGAGAAGTGCGAGTGGAGTACATTGAATCGGCCGAGACAACAGAAAACTATTATATTTAATCGAGACATATTTTTCTCTATTTTCCCGGTTCATCTTTATCTTTCCTTGGCCGGGTTTTTTTTTTGTGTGTGTGTGTGGGTGTTCCCTTTACTGTTTCTACTTTGAAATCGCGATCTGTCCCTGCCGTGGATGCTTTCTTGGTGGTCCAGACATGGCAAGCCGCCCTCTTTGAAAGATCGTGCCTGGAAGTAAATTAATCCGTTGTTCACTGAACTGGTAGGACAAAACATTCTTGGACTTTGAACTACTACTTTCATCCAATTTTTCCATCTTTTTTTGTTTTTTCTTCTTCATTGTACATGCAACAAGTGATTTATGAAACTGAATTTGTATGAAGTGAATTTATCATCTGAAGTGTTGGTGATTTCAGTATATATGTTATATACATATATTACTTTATTCTAGTGTTCATAAAACTGAACTGTTTTTGACATTTATTTATTTGTTTTATTTTATTTTCATCATTTAACTTGTTTAATATACTTACCTCAGTTATTTACCGTCATATTTGAGTCTGACTTATTTATCTATCAAAAAGTGGTTGTTATTTCTATACACTCTTGTGAGCTATTTAAAAATCTTCTGATACCTGGTCCTTATAAAAAAGCAAATACTGAAAAAACGCAATAGAAAACACATCAATAACGCATAGATAATGGTTACATGTCACCCAAAAGCTGTTATGCGAGGTAAACCTATAATATGGGGATCACATATTAAAATGGTCCAAAAGCAAAAAAGCTTCTGTCATGGAGAAAATGGAAACAGCAGGCAGAGAGTAGTACAGTATATTTAAAACCAAAGATCCAAAAACTAAACAGATATGTCATAAATTGGAAGAAATACAACAGGCTTTTCAAGAATACTATAAGGAACCATATACCTCAAAAGATGTACTGAGCTTGCAAGCATGTAACAATTTTTTGCACACATTGGATTTACCATCAATTGGATCAATACAATATAAAACAACTCAAACAACAACAATAGACAAAAAAAGCAAGGTTATATCGAAGCTTAAAACAACTAAAGTACCAGGAATAGATGCTTTCTCTGCAGAGTGCTATAAAACATTTAAAGAACAATGGATGTCAATGCTTCTGGAATGCTTTATTCACACCTTACATGAAGGCTACCCCCCTATATCCGTGAAAGAGGCTATCATATCCGTGATTCCAAAAGACGGAAAAGATCCACTGAGTATAATTCGTATAGACCTATTTCAGTTTTAAACATCGACTATAGAGACTTTAGGCACAAACGATTAGAGGACATTCTTCCAGATTTAATAGATACCGTTCAAAGAGGTTTTGTAAAACATATACAAACATATGAATAATTTAGGGCGAGCCCTACACTCTAAAAAAATCTGTAAAAATACAGGAAAAACTACCGTATAATTGTAAAGGAACTTTCCGCACTTCACTCTCGCGTTTGTCCGTTTCTGAAAGGATCGGATGTCAGAAGCACTTCAATAATCTCGTGCACGTTATTATCATCAGCTCAAGAAGTTTGTTATTTCAAATATAGAGGTGCACATGAGCAATCACGAGAACGCAAGAGAAAGTAGAGAAAGTGAAACCGCTCTTTAAGATGGCCTCGTAAAACAAAAACAGGACAGCAGATTTTGTTCTTCTTGGCTTTGTGGCTGTTCATCAAGACAATGACAAGGTTTGTCTGAGCTCGGGTCAACCATGGCTCGTTATTATGTGTATATAGTAGTACAATGTAATGTCTCGGCTGTATATTTAAAACATTGCGGTTTCTTTGTTTTCATTCTTCTGCTTATGCATGCACAATTAACACTTCTCTGTAAACTAATAGTTTTCAGCTGTGCGTCTAGCTTCGCCTTTGGCATGCTAGGTACCCTTTGCAAAGGGTGCCCAAAAAGTGGTACGGTACGGTTCGCTTTTAGGTACCTTTAGACAGTGGAAACGGCCATAAAAGCATACCGAACTGTACCACTCAGTGGAAATGGGCCATTAATACTCTACAATTTCCTAAAGATCAGGGTGGTAGAGGTCTACCATCATTAGATAATTTTCATAAGGCAGCACAGTGTAGACATTTAGTTTGTTGGTGCCATGACAAATAAGAAAAAAATTGAAAGTTTCTAACAACTTTTGCATAAATACAATTCAGATAAACAAGACTTTGGTTACCTTCAAGTTAGACTATCATTGTTTAATAAGAACATAAGAGATTCAAAAGATATTGGTCCAACAGTAGTGCAGATATTTGTATCTGCTTACAAAAGGAAGATGAATAAACTAATTAGTCATTTTTCCTGTCTGACACCAAACATTCATTCATTTTCCTTTAGCTGATTCCCTTATTTATCAGGGGTCACTACAGCGAATTTAACCTCCAACTATTCAGATGTTTTTACGCAGCAGATGCAACCCTGTACTGGGAAACATCCATACACTTTCGCATTCACACACACTTATACACTACAGTCAAATTTCTTTAACCAATTCACCATATAGCGCATATCTTTGGACTGTGGGGGAAACTACACACAGAAATGCCAACTGGCCCAGCCAAGACTTAAAACAGCAACCTTCTTGCTGTGAGACAACAGTGCTAACCACTGCACTGTCACGATGCCACCCAAAGAAACATTCAACGTACTGTAAATAAAACAGAAATGGGTAAAGAAACCCCCTGTAATTATAACAAGATGAATGGTTAACTGTGGGAAACACAATTAACTCAGATTGGAGGGAATTTATTTAGAAAAAAAGGTTTTAAAACACCTAAAAAATATTTCAAACTAGAATCAAAAAGCTGTTAAATGCTGGAGAAAATGTGATGGCTGGGTCATGGATTGAAGTCCCAGACGCAGAATGAGTACAGGTGGTGTTTGACAGATATAAAAATAGTGATTAGGTGGATAACAGTTTAATTGGGTAGTGCTGAATCTAACAGACAGATGCAAGGGGTAGTGCTGGAGAGTTCTGGATGGCACACTCAGAAGCCATAGAATACCCAGAGGCTTGAAAATGGAGCAGGTAAGGTAAGGCCAGGTAGGTGGCGGTGAAGGCCTTGAAAGGGGCACTGCAGAGATACAAGAGCAGTCACTGTTGTCTCCCTAGTAGCAGTAACAGTGGGCAGGGCTGGACTGGGACAGGGAAACAAGACAGACAGACGGGGACTAAACTAAGAAACAAAACAAACTAAAATGACAATAACAAAAAGGGAATTACTGAAACTGCACAAAATTACTTGACTTACTGAAATTAAAGCAGAAAAATAACACTGAAAGCTACAATTTGGTTTGTTTTATATAAAAAATATAATTACTTAAGGAAACTAAAAGGATAAACGGGACCAGGTAGAAACTAGAAACCTACTGACAAAAGACAAACACATTCTAACAGAAGACAAATCACAAAGACAGCAAAAACTCACAAATAGCAGCACAAAGAGAAACAGTAACAGACTTCAACAAACAACTTGTAACAATGAACAGACCCAGACATGAGGGAAGTGAGCACAATATAAAGGGAAGAAAGAACATGACGGCCAGGTGGAGTATTCGCACCTATTGGCAAGATCTGAATAAAGAGATAAATGCAACAATGAAATTGAATCTGTAACTTTAAAACTATGTATCTGGGAATTTATTCTTCAAAAAAAAAAAAAAAAAAAAAAAAAAAAAAAATGAAACATATCCCACTAATACACTGCAAACAATTAATAAAAACGGCATTACAAAGAAATGGTTCAAGGAAGATCCATCTGTAGGTGAATGGCATGATATTGTCAAAGTAGTATGATATGGAAGTACTGACCCTTTCCTTAAAACAACAATCAGACAAAAAAAAAAAAAACAATCTTAGAAAATTTCTTCCTACTGCGGAAAGTGGTTGAGAAAAATTTTATGTTTAATGTAATTAATTGTGGTGCTTTTGTTTATATGTATCTGGAATCCCCACTCAAGATATATTTGATCCTTGATATGTAACCCTTACCAGAACTATGTACGGCAGGATCTGATCAAACATAAATACTTATGAATGTAAATAAGACTGTATCTGGCAACCTTGGAAATTATATTGTATGGCTTTTTGTCTTTGTTGTCATTTAAAAGTTTTTTTTGTTCTGTTCTCTTTAAAAAAAAAAACCAAATAAAAAAATTAAAAGAAATTAGCACTGAATAAGAATTCTGTATTGGGACCCAATGCACTATTATATTATGAATATTATGGATCGTTGACCCATTCATCATTAATTTTCTTTTCGGATTAGTTGCCACAG